>NC_085138.1:214226777-214526777 GCF_035046485.1 Aedes albopictus
CAAAAAAAGATCGGTCGTCGATTAGGAATTATCCTGCCGCAGCTTCTATTATTTTAATTTCACCTATTCACTTCTCCAGATGAAGAACTTTCACGCATTTGAGCCACTCGCGAGCACTGATCCGATATAGAGTAGTAAGTAAACACCGCGCGAGAAGCAGTAGAAGCAACCTCGGAAATCACACGGTTCGATTCCCAATTCAAGAAAATAAACACAAAAAAACCGCAAAAGTAAATAATGATTCACGTAATCGTAGGCAAATTTGACAGTGCCCGACAAATGTCCGCAGGGGTGTGCTTTTTTCTCAGTCGGTAAAGCAGATTTTGTGAAATATTTCCGTTGTTTTTATTATTCGCTGTATCATAATGTTGATGATAAAGTGATCATAATATGTATGATTCCACAAAATTTTTGTTCGAGATAAATGGCATTTTTGAATGGTAACGATACTTAACAACCCATTCGGTCTATCATCGAAACACCGAAAATGATAACTGCTATCATGAATAAGATATGTCGTATCATCTATGTATCATCCAGTTTACGACAACACGTATGATCAGAAAATGATACACTGTTGAATTGGTGTATGATACCCTTTTATTCGGGTGTTGAATTGGTGTATGATACCCTTATATTCGGGGATGTTTTTACACGTCATGATGCAGAATAAGATGTTTTGCAATAATCGTTTTTTGTTAAATTTGTGGCTAAACTTATATGATGAAACTACTAGTAAATCACTCTGAAAAAATTTCTCCTTCGTAATGTTTAACACAAGTACCTAATCATAAATTTTCTAATAAGTGGTTAGGTGTAGGTATTACCTGGTTGATGTAATGAAAAAACGGGCTGTCATTGCTCTTTTCATTTAAAAACTTAATATTTTCGACCCCATGTCTAAATATTAAGAATGGGGGTGAGATTGGGTCAAGCAAGTTATCGAGTGCACATAACCTTAACTAAAAATTCAACTTGTTATCTAGTCCCCCTTTGACGTTAGAGTGGTGCCATGTTTACCGTATTTTCACTAAAGCACGCTTTCTTTCAAAAACATGTCGAGAAGCGTCAAACGAGTGTGTTAATACGTATTGGATGGAGCAACGATCGAGATGCTCTAACCGTTACGGCTGTGCTGACAACTGTGAGCTTTCGCATCTGGCAGCACAAAGCACCGCCTGCTGCGGCGGCGCGATTCCCTTGCGCGCCATTCATCAATGTGTTTTTCATTCAGTGAAACGCCATTCATGTGTGAACACGTTCGTGGTCGATTAGCTCTAGTATTTTAATTAATAAAGTTATTTCTCTACAGTAGTTTCCTGCACTATAGTTTCCGCTGTTTATAGAAAGAACGGCCCAATAGGTTATGGTCCCGGTAGTGTAGTGGAAGCTGTAGGAACAATCTTCCGATGGAATCGAAGTTGCATCTCGTGGAAAATTTTTCGGTTCGGTAGCGACGACGCGTGTGTGTGAGAAGCAACATGGCGGACGTAAAAGTATCGTTCGAAAAGTTGAATGACAATAATTTCGCGGTGTGGAAGTTCAAAATGGAACTTTTCCTGGTGAAGGAGGAACTGTTCAGTGTTGTGGTGGAAGACAAGCCCGGTACGCCGACGGCCGACTGGACCCTGAAGGACGGGAAAGCTCGGGCCATGATCGGTCTGGCTGTGGAGGATACACAACTCGTGCACATCATCAGGAAGACGACTGCAAAGGAGATGTGGGACTCGTTGAAGAAAATTCATGAAGAGTCGTCACTGTCATCTACTTTGCACGTGCTGCGAAAATTGTGCTCGATGCGGCTATCGGAAGAGGGCAATTTGCTGGACCATCTGAACGACATGACGGCATTGCACAATCAGTTGGAAGTGATGGGGGAAGGACTAAAGGACAGAGTGTTTATGGCGTTAATTCTTTCGAGCCTTCCGATGTCGTACGGTAGCCTCATTAACGTGATTGAGAGTCGACCGGAGGCGGAAGTGACTGTCGAATTTGTGAAGAGCAAATTGCGCGAAGAATGGCGTCGACGACAAGTGTGTGGGGGTGGTGCGGAGAGCAGTGAAAAGGCTCTGAAGATAATGAGTGGCAAAAACAGATTCGAAAAGAAGAAGAAAAGTGTTGTGTGCCATCATTGTCACCAGCCCGGACATTTCCAACGTGACTGTCCGAAGAGGAAAGAGCAGTCGGACAAAGACAAAGTGAAAGACACGGGAAAAGCGAACATGGTAGCTGAAGTGTCCAGTGGAGTGATGGAAATGTGTTTGGTCGCGGCGACTCCGTGCGAGTCCGGAAAGTGGTACCTGGATTCCGGAGCGACCTCGCATATGACGAGTGACGTGAAGCTGCTGAACAACGTAGATCGAAGCAAGAGTGTGGAAATCTGTCTGGCCGACGGAACCTGCATCAAGTCCGGTGGTTCTGGAACCGGAAAGGTGGCGTCGATAACGGGAAGTGGCGTCCGGATGAACGTTACGCTGAACGACGTGTACCACGTACCGTCCCTCGCAGGTAACTTGCTGTCCGTAGGTAAGATTTGTGATCTTGGGTACAGTGTAGTATTCGAGAAAACGGGTTGTCGAGTCCTTCGTGACAAAGAAGCAGTCCTGGTAGGCGAGAGGAGCGGTGGGTTATACCGACTGAAGCAGTTCCCGGAGCAAGCACTGGCGTTGACTGTGAACCATCCAGAATTGTGCGAGCATTTGTGGCATCGTAGGCTCGGTCACCGTGATCCGGAAGCAGTAGCGAAGATAGTGCGACACGAATTGGGATTCGGTCTGAAGCTTCAGAAGTGCAGTGTGAATTGCGTTTGCGGCGTTTGTTTGAAAGGGAAGATGAGTCGGAGTTCGTTTCCGAAGCAGTCCCAGAGTAAATCGTCAGCGGTCGGAGATCTTGTGCACTCGGACGTCGGTGGTCCAATGGAAGTTGCCACACCCAGCGGTAATCGATTCTACATTACTCTGGTGGACGATTATAGCGGTTACACGGTGGTTTATTTGTTGAAGGCGAAGTCAGAAGTTGACATGAAAGTGCGTGAGTATTGCAGCCTGGTGAAGAATCAGTTCGGCCGGTATCCTCGTATCATTGGTACGGACGGAGGAGGAGAATACTCGAGCACAGCGTTCAAGCAGGTTTTGGCCGAGAACGGGATCGTCTTGCAGCAAACCGCACCGTACTCGCCGCAGCAAAACGGTAAAGCGGAGAGGAAGAATCGGTATGAAGTCGAAATGGTTCGTTGCTTGCTTCTCGAGTCGGGCTTGGACAAGAGGTATTGGGGTGAGGCTTTGAACACGGCGAACTATTTGCAAAATCGTCTTCCGTCGTCGGTTCGTGAGAAGACACCGTACGAGTTGTGGCACGGCAAGAAACCGTCGTATGTTCATCTGCGCGTTTTCGGTTCGGAGGCGTACGTTCATGTGCCGAAGGAGAAACGAAGAAAGTTGGATCCGAAAGCAGTGAAGTTGGTCTTCGTCGGTTACACGGAGGGGAGGAAAGCATATCGTTTCATGAATCCCGAGAACGATACGGTTTTGATAAGTCGTGATGTGAAGTTCGTGGAAGTGCGTGAAGAAGAAGTGCCCCACGGGCGCCAGGAGGGACTGGAATCTCCTGAGGACAAAGTAGAAGAGTTAGTGGTTCCTGAAATGAAGAAAGAAGAAGTCATTATTTCGCTTGAGGGGAAGAAAATTGAAGAAATTGTTCCAGTACCCGGAGCCGGAGAAAGTAGTGATGAAGAAGAACCGGATGAAGAGCAGTTGGACGTTTCCGAGTATTCAGTAGCGTCTGAAGGTTCGTTGCATGGTTTTCCGATGGACGAAATCGCAAGAAGGTCTCAACGGTCAACGAAGGGTATAGCTCCACGGCGTCTGATTGAGGAAATTTTCGTGGCAGGCACTCTTCCCCCAGAGGAGGAGATGGAGCCGAGAACGCTTCAGGAAGCCTTGAGCTGTGAAAAGAGTGCTGAGTGGAGAAAGGCCATGATGGAAGAGCTGCGATCTCACGAGGAGAACGGAACGTGGAAGCTGGTGGACCCTCCGCCTGGACGGAAGCCAGTTGGGTGCAAGTGGGTCTACAAGATCAAACGGAACGCTGCTGGAGAGGCTGTGAAGTACAAGGCTCGTCTGGTCGCCCAGGGTTTCAACCAGAAATACGGGCAGGACTACGACGAGGTGTTTGCACCGGTCATCAAGCAGACGACGCTGCGGACGCTTCTGGCCATCGCATCGAAACGGAACTTGATCCTGAAACACTTCGACGTGAAGACGGCGTATTTGTACGGCACTCTGGAAGAGGAGCTGTATATGCGGCAGCCGGGTGGCTTCGAGGTCGCTGGACAGGAGAGGAAGGTGTGTAAGCTGGTGAAGAGCATTTACGGGTTGAAACAGTCGGCTCGGTGCTGGAATCATCGTCTGCATGCTGTGCTTCTGGGGCTCAAATTCAAGTAAAGTCGAGCTGATCCGTGTCTTTACACGAAGGTCGTCAACGGGAGGCGCATCTACTTGCTGGTCTACGTCGACGATATCCTGATCGGTTGCGACAGCGAGGAGGAGATCGAAAAGGTCTACGCGGCCCTGAGCAAGGAGTTCGAGATGGTCAACCTAGGAGACGCAAACTATTTCCTGGGAATGGAAGTTCGAAAGGAAGGTGGTAAGTACGGCATTTCGCTGGAAAGCTACATAGATCGGATCGCTGATAGATTCGGTCTGGGTGACGCAAAATTCGCGAAAACCACGATGGAGGATGGGTTCATCAAGACCAGGGAAGATAGTCCTCCATTGAAAACGAACACGCAATACAGGAGTCTGGTGGGAGCGTTGCTGTACGTTGCTGTCTCCGCGAGACCGGATATCGCTGCAAGTGTGTCCATTTTGGGGAGAAGCGTGTGTGCATCAACGGAAGCCGATTGGGTGGCAGCCAAACGAGTGGTCCGCTACCTGAAAGGTACAAAGGATTGGCAGTTACGATACGGAGATCCTGAAGGCAAGCTGGTTGGTTATGCGGATGCGGACTGGGCGGGTGATTTGAAGTCTCGCAAGTCTACGACCGGTGCCGTGTTCATGTACGCCGGAGGAGCGATTTCGTGGACAAGCCGTCTGCAGGATTTCGTGACACTATCGTCAATGGAATCGGAATACGTGGCGTTGAGTGAGGCAAGCCAAGAGGCAGTTTGGCTTCTGAAACTTTTCGAGGACTTCGGAGAACCTTCGTTCAAGCCAGTGACGCTGTGGGAGGACAACCAGAGCTGCATCAAGTTCGTCAGTTCTGAACGGACAACCAAGCGTTCCAGACATATCGAGACCCGTCGGTGCTTCGTGAAGGAGTTGTGCGACGCAGGAATTTTGAAGCTGCTGTACTGCTCCACTGAAGAAATGGCGGCGGATCTGCTCACCAAGGCACTTGGGCAGATAAAGCTTCGGAAGTTCACTGGTATGGTAGGACTAACCGGCGGAGATCGTTGAGGAGGAGTATTGGATGGAGCAACGATCAAGATGTTCTAACCGTTACGGCTGTGCTGACAACTGTGAGCTTTCGCATCTGGAAGCACAAAGCACCGCCTGCTGCGGCGGCGCGATTCCCTTGCGCGCCATTCATCAATGTGTTTTTCATTCAGTGAAACGCCATTCATGTGTGAACACGTTCGTGGTCGATTAGCTCTAGTATTTTAATTAATAAAGTTATTTCTCTACAGTAGTTTCCTGCACTATAGTTTCCGCTGTTTATAGAAAGAACGGCCCAATAATACGTTTAGTGTCTAAAATCATTTATAACAATACACCCATGCGGGTGGACAGCTCCTCTAATCATCAGCTAATCTTTAGTGTACTGCAATATCGTAAGCTCACAAAATAGACTTAACATAATATTTGAACGACCCTATATCTTGAGATGGAGTGATTTGCTTTAGCAATATAGAGGCCAATGATCATGTACATAAGAGTTTATAACGGAGGGTTTGGTTAAACATTCCTTATGCAGTATACAAAAACTAGCCTGTTTTTTTTTTACAATCAATCTTTCATTCTTTCTTCGCCCCTCCCTCATTGTAATCTCCTCTCCTCTCATGGAGGTTGAAACTCTTAATGAGGATGATTATGATGGCTAAAAATGATGATACAGTATACAAACGTTATTTTATCAAATTTCAACCATTTTTTCGGTTGTATTAGCCCTTTTAGGTGAATTAATCATCCTTTATAATTACCTAAGCTTTTATTCGCCATGATAACATTGTGTTTTAAGTAGGTTTACTATATGTGATCAATAAAATTAATTTATATTCTTAGATAGGTGATTTCGAATACTTTGACCCATTCTCACCCCCTCTAAGGGGTGAGATTGGGTCAATTTTCAATCATTTGTAGTTTACTAAAAATCTCCTTTCTAGTTTGCAGTTTTGCATTAACCGTAGTGTGGCCAGCAATAAAAAAACCCGTAGAATATCAATAGGGTACCCGGGTACCCAGGAAACTGAAATGATCATATCTCCGTCAATTTTCCACCGATTTTTTTTGGCTCATTCAACTCACAAACTCATTACCTATCGAGATAATATTTGGTTGCACCGGTCCGATCACCGTGGGTGAAAATCCGGATTTCGCCCATGTTTTTATACAAAACAATGCTCGGGATTTTCGGTAGGTTAGTAGCAATATCGGTATCAATCTTGCCTCAATTGCTTCAGCATATAGTGTCTGATCAGCATGGGATCATAAAATGTGTTGACTTTGAAGCTGCGATTCCAGATCAGGCTTCCCGTGGGGGTTCTGGCTGGCCATGGCTACTTTACGGTATCCCAGGCTCAACAATGTGGGCTTCAATAAGCATTCAGTTTCGTGGGTACCCGGGTACCTTGGCGGCATTCCACGTAATAAAAAAACAAAAGCCACTCCCCTGACCCTCCTCACTTGAAAATTCGGTCAACCCGTCAACCCCATTAATAGATACATTAATTGATTAATTGATATGGGCACAAGGGCCCATATAGCCGAGGCGGTAAACGCACGGGTATTCAGCATGACCATGCTGAGGGTGACGGGTTCGATTCCCGGTCGGTCCAGGATCTTTTCGTAAAGGAAATTTCCTTGACTTCCTTGGGCATAGAGTATCTTCGTGCCTGCCACACGATATACACATGCAAAATGGTCATTGGCAGAGGAAGCTCTCAGTTAATAACTGTGGAAGTGCTCATAGAACACTAAGCTGAGAAGCAGGCTTTGTCCCAGGAGGACGTTACGCCAAGAAGAGGAGAGAAGAGGAGGAATTGATAATATTTAAGAGTTCTTGGATCTAGCAGAGTTTCTACTTCCTATTCTCAATAATAATTTAAATATCGAGATTCGAAATCGAAAAAGGTACCCGTGTACCCTGCCGGTCACATAAGGGTTAATTTTAACGAAAAAATGTATTAAGAAGGATTGAATTTCCAGCTATTGTTATACTTGCAGTAACGTTACTGTTTCTAACTAATTTTGTTAGTTCTAATCGTTCTAATCTGAGACTTCTAATCTAATTTGATCTTCAATTATTTTTTCATTTAACGAATGAAACCTACCTTCACGTAAGTCTATTGTCGTCGCGGTTGAAACAATAAATTTTTCTTCAAATGAATATGTGAAACATAACGTCGGACGTAATGCGCTGGACAGCAGATATGGCCCTCTATCCAGCGCAATATGTTCGAAATACGTCCACACACGGTTAACGAAAAAATCAATTTTCGCGTGACAAAAAAAAAATCAAAATTCTATCTTCAAAATAACGGTTGAATTAAATTTCAGTCAATGATGGTTCAATGGAAAAATCTTATTGGAATCTTATTGGAATCGTAAACATACGATTCTAATAAGATTTTCTCATCGAATGTCGAACACTGTTAAAAGCTTTGAATGGTCGACAAAAAAGCTCCACTCATTAGTGTCATTCGTATGTCGATCCTGCCGGCATGCACAGGCTAATTACGCCGACAATAGGTTTTATGCACTTAATTTTCTACTCCCTCTGTGTGGTTGGCGTGGTGGTGTGGATAGAGTGCGCGTGTCGCGGTTGTTTTTATTAATGTTCCAGGTTCAAATCCCGTCGCGAGCACAATTTTTGTTAATATGCTTTGAAAAGATTTTCGTTAGAATTGGGTGAGAGAAAATTTAACAGAACGAAAAGAAATTATCCACAGCTTGGAGCGATTTTCAGTTATCATGAATTGCTGCTCTCGAAAAAAGTACTGGAGAGGAAAAGTGTTCCTCATGCAAAATAGTGAAAATAAGCTTTCCCGCCGCCGTGAGAATAGCATATTTCGTATCGATGAAACGAAAATTATGAACCCTGATAATATGTGAGTCGTGTGTTGCAGGCAAGCAAACAAGATTACCGAGAACCCATGAGAATTTTCGATACTTTAGCTGCTAGTACACAGGGTCAAATATTTGTCCGAAAAGAAACCAATGCTCAAACATCTTGTTTGACTCGATCAAATTTTCATTAGTGTCAAACTGATGTTGTTTCTTGAGGTCTTTCCTTGTCAAATATTTGACCCTGTGTACTACTGGCCTTTGTGACGTTTACTGACGACTTCATTCATTTCACTGTCACATACTTGTTGAAATGTTAGAATGAAGTTCTGGACAAGTTTAGACAATACGAATCCATGGCTACAGCACACTACACACGCAGATCTCTAGGTTGAGGTCAGATTATGGAACAGAATATAAAGGAGAGAATTTCCGACATTTCTGTAGGGACAAAGGAATGAATTAAATGCTTTGACTTTTTTCCTACTCTCCGCATCGACCAATGTGGCGCCAGCTTCTATGCGCGTAAAATCGCTAAAAGTAAATCGCAAAAATATTGTATGGCGAATAGCATCTAAGGGCGTATTTCTCGAAGTGGAACACATTATTCGAAAAAATATTTTGTAGCGGTTGTGTACAATGATGACCAGTTTGGTGCCTACCAAATATTTTTTCGGTAAAAGATTTTCATTTCGAGAAATTTGAGTTTCGATGCTTTTCGCCATACAAAATAAAATTACTCCTGCTGACCAACATTGAACGCACTCCCTACGGGTAATCCATTGTCATGGTAACAACTGTTCCATATATCGTGGAAAAAAATGGTGTTAGCAAACGCATGAACCGTACACTTTAAGATTAAGTAAGAATAATGCTACTTGAGAGTAGTTTCCCTAAGACGCTCTGGGGAGAGGCCTTATATACTGCAACATACCTAACGAACCGTTCATCAACGGGTGCAGTTCCTGGAAACCAAACACCGTATGAGAAATAGTTTGGTAGGAAACCAAACTTGAGTAACCTCATTATCTTTGAAAGTATTGTTTTCTAACATTTTCCCAAAGCAAAACGATGGTGTCTGAAAAGGCCGCAAAACAAGTAGTCAGGTACCTAAAGGGTACCAAGGAGGTCAAGCTACAGTTCGGGCAAGGAAACGGGTGGTCACTGGTTGCCTATTCAGATGCGGATTGGGCAGGGGACCAGGATAGCAGAAAATCGACTACAGGCTTCGTGATTTTCTTCGGCGGAGGCCCTGTCGCTTGGGTTAGCCGCCGGCAGACCAGCGTGAGTTTGTCATCGATGGAGGCGGAATACCTCGCGTTGTCCGAGACGTGTCAAGAGCTAATCTGGTGCCGACGTTTGATGACTGATCTGGGCGAGCCTCAACACGGAGCAACGATAGTTCACGAGGACAACCAAAGTTGTTTGAGCTTCGTGAATTTGGAGAAAACGAACAAACGGTCTAAACATATAGACACTAAGCAGCACTTTATCAAGGACCTGTGCGATCGTGGGGAGATAAAGCTCGTTTACTGCCCTTCAGAGAAGATGACAGCGGACGTACTTACGAAGCCCCTGGGTGCTGCGAAGTTCAGAGGTTTCTTGGAGTGCCTGGGTTTATCGAGCAAGTAACGGCTCGGTACGCATTTAGGAGGAGTGTGGGGAGTCGAAATGACTACCTCGCTACGAACACACCATGAACTCAACAGTCGAACTGCTGCCAACATCATCGAACGAAAACACAACCGAGCAGCGGTCGAGCTAGTGCTATTTCCTTTTTCAATCGAACTTTGTACTCTTAACGAAATACAACGAGTTTACTTTTGTTACGCCGAGTATCTTTTATTCGTGATCCGATTCCTTTTCGCTCCGGTTTATTCGCTTCCGTCGTTGTGGTTCCTGCGCGGTCGTTGCCCACAGGTTATGGGCCAAGCTCGGAAAAAGTGAAAAGTGCGGAGATCGGGGAAATTTTCGGATTGATCGACGTGCCGGCGCGAGTTTATTCCCGGGCGGCTTACACGTGCGATTGAGAAGATGGCGGACAGTGAAAAGATTGCGTTCCCGAAGCTCGGCCAGAGCAATTGGGCTTCATGGAAGCAGCGCATGGAGTGGCTGCTCGAAAAAGAAGACATCTGGGAAGTGATATGTGAAGAAAAACCCGAACCAGTGTCGGAAGAGTGGAAACTCCGTGACCGAAAAGCGCGTGCAAATATTGGTCTCTTTTTAGAAGAGAGCCAATTCAAGCTTGTGAAAAACAAAGACAGTGCTAAGGGTATGTGGCTCGCTCTCAAAGAGCACCACGAAAAAGCTTCAATGTCAACAGTAGTGCATTATCTAAACCTGCTGTGTAGTGCGCAAATGCAGGACAGTGACGACATGGAAGTGCATCTGAACAAGATGGAAGAGCTTTTCGACAAGCTTAGTGCCGCGGGTCAGAATCTAGAAGAATCCTTGCAAATCGCTATGATTTTCCGAAGCGTGCCAGCTTCGTACCGCAGCCTGGTGCAGAGCCTCCAGAGCCGAGCGGATGCGGATTGGACTGTTACGTTGGTGAAGACGCGCTTGTTTGATGAATATCATCAGCGCCGCAAGCGGGACGAGTCGCTGTCCCAGGACGTAAAAGCGATGAAATTGAATGCCAGTGAGAGTGAAGAGCCGGTATGTTTTTTCTGCCGCAAGCCGGGGCACTTTAAAAAGCATTGCAAAAAGTGGTTGTCGCAAAAGAATGCAAGTGCACCGGGGAAGAAGCCGAAGAAGCCTAGGGAAGACAGCCATAAGGCAAAGCAGGCGAAAAGTGATAACAGCGCGGTGTGTTTTGTTGCCGGGGAAAAACTACCAAACAGTTGGGTGATCGATAGTGGAGCGACACGTCACATGACAAGTGACCGCTCATTTTTCGCGGAACTGAATCCGAGTGTTGATACGAAAGTGACCCTGGCGGACGGGAATAACACAAAAGTGCGCGAAATTGGCAGAGGTGTTCTTTTCGGAGAAGATGGACGTGGGAAACGCGTTGAGATCACGTTAAGTGATGTACTATTTGTGCCGGAGCTGGATGGCGGCCTGGTCTCCGTGAGCCAGCTTGCTGCCAAAGGTTTTGCGACAGTGTTCGGTGCATCTAAATGTGACATCAAGAATCCAGCGGGTGATACGGTTGTTGTTGGCGATAAGATCGGCGGCCTTTATCGACTGCGGTTGCAGGAGCAATCGTTGCGTGCCAGCTGTGCGCATCTCGAACGGTGTCAGCATACGTGGCACCGGCGCATGGGCCACCGAGATCCAGAGGTAATCCGACAACTTGAGAAAAGCGATCTGGTAAGTGGATTCAACCTATATGACTGTGGTTTGCGTATCACCTGCGAATGCTGCCTAAAAGGGAAGTTAGCGCGGCAACCATTCCCACGGGTGACGGAAAGAAAGGCAGATCGTCCATTGGATTTGGTCCACACAGACCTCTGTGGGCCTATGGAAACGAAGACGCCATCGGGGAACCGTTACATAATGACGTTGATCGACGACTACAGTCGATTTACCGTCGTTTATCTCCTGAAAAGTAAGGACGAGGCAGCGGGTAAAATTAAGGAATACATACGTTGGGTCGAGAATGTTTTCGGGAGAAAGCCTTTGACGATTCGCTCCGATGGAGGAGGCGAATTCGTTAACCGGGAACTGAACGAATTCTATAGGGCAGAGGGAATCAAACCACAGTATACTATGCCTTATTCACCCCAACAGAACGGGATAGCCGAACGTAAAAACCGTTCCTTGCAGGAGATGGCTATTTGCATGTTGGCAGACGCCGGCATGAGCAAGTTGTACTGGGGGGAGGCAGTCATGACGGCTGCGTATCTCCAAAACCGGCTGCCTTCGCGAGTGATCGATAGGACCCCATACGAGCTGTGGACCGGGCGGAAACCCGAACTCGGTCATTTGAAGGTTTTTGGATGCGACGCCTATGTGCAGATTCCTGGGACCAAACGTTCGAAGCTGGATCAGAAGTCGGTAAAGTTAACCTTTGTCGGCTATTGCGATGACCGTAAAGGTTACCGGTTCCTCGACCGTTCCAACAATAGAATTACCGTCAGCCGAGATGCCAAATTTATTGAACTTGGTGACGGGTCAGAGCAGCTAGTAACTCCGAAGCAGGGCAGCTTAGATGACGACAAAACCGGCGTGATTGAAATCCCTTTCGTTTCTATCAACCGTGAGGATCCCGAGCTGGTGCACGTTGATGCAAGCGAGGAAGTTATGTCCGACGATTCCGACGGATGGGATGATGCAAACGAAAGTGTACTGGAGAACGCTTCTGGTAACGAAGGCCCTGCATCCGATCAGGAGGAGTTGGAGCTTCGTCGGCAAGATAGGCAGACAAGAGGAATTCGTCCAAAGAGGTTCGACGATTTCGTCGTCGGCATGGTAAAGTCAGCAGAAGGAGAACCAACAGATTATCGTGGCGCACTGAAGGTTCCGACGTGGAAGCAGGCTATGGACACCGAGATGGACTCACATAAACAGAATGCTACTTGGGAACTTGTCGGGCTGCCGGAAGGGAAGAAAGCCATCGGGTCGCGATGGGTGTTTAAGTTAAAACGAAATGAGCATGGAGAAGTCGTACAGCATAAGGCGCGCCTGGTAGCGCAAGGGTTTAACCAACGATACGGTGTTGATTATTTGGACGTGTTCGCACCTGTTACCCGACACGAAACCCTTCGGGCGTTGCTGGCAGTGGCGAGCAAGCGTGGATTCCGACTTCGACATTTGGACGTCCGGACAGCCTACCTGCATGGAACCGTGACGGAGGAAATTTACATGCGCCAACCTCCAGGGTACGCGGTATGCGGAAAGGAAGAGCAGGTTTGCAGATTACGAAAAAGTATTTACGGTCTGAAGCAGTCTGCACGCTGCTGGAACCGTGCCCTCCACGCAGTATTGACGAAGCTGGGATTCAGACAGTGTCAGTCGGATAGTTGCCTCTACGTACGCGGCAGCGATGATGACTTGGCACTGTTGCTCGTTTACGTGGATGATATTTTAATCTCGTGCCTGCAGGAAGAAGTCGCCAAGAAGATATTCAACGCTTTGCGGAAGGATCTGGACATCTGTGACCTAGGAACAGCCAAACATTTTCTGGGCTACGAGATAATCTGTGATGGAGGAGTATACAGCCTGCGGTTGACCAGTTTCATCGAGTCGGTGATCGAGAAATTTGGGCTTAGTGATTGCAAATCGTCTCCAACGCCAATGGAGCCTGGATACCTGAAGTCGGATGGTGACGGCAAGGCTTTTGAAGATACAAACAGGTACAGGAGCCTAGTTGGTGCGCTCCTTTACATCGCCGTCCACGCGAGGCCTGATGTTGCGGTCAGTGTGTCGCTACTTGGTCGCAGGGTCAGCAAGCCAAGCGAAATGGATTGGAAGGCCGCAAAACGAGTAGTCAGGTACCTCAAGGGTACCAAGGAGGTCAAGCTACAGTTCGGGCAAGGAAACGGGTGGTCACTGGTTGCCTATTCAGATGCGGATTGGGCAGGGGACCAGGATAGCAGAAAATCGACTACAGGCTTCGTGATTTTCTTCGGCGGAGGCCCTGTCGCTTGGGTTAGCCGCCGGCAGACCAGCGTGAGTTTGTCATCGATGGAGGCGGAATACCTCGCGTTGTCCGAGACGTGTCAAGAGCTAATCTGGTGCCGACGTTTGATGACTGATCTGGGCGAGCCTCAACACGGAGCAACGATAGTTCACGAGGACAACCAAAGTTGTTTGAGCTTCGTGAATTTGGAGAAAACGAACAAACGGTCTAAACATATAGACACTAAGCAGCACTTTATCAAGGACCTGTGCGATCGTGGGGAGATAAAGCTCGTTTACTGCCCTTCAGAGAAGATGACAGCGGACGTACTTACGAAGCCCCTGGGTGCTGCGAAGTTCAGAGGTTTCTTGGAGTGCCTGGGTTTATCGAGCAAGTAACGGCTCGGTACGCATTTAGGAGGAGTGTGGGGAGTCGAAATGACTACCTCGCTACGAACACACCATGAACTCAACAGTCGAACTGCTGCCAACATCATCGAACGAAAACAAAACCGAGCAGCGGTCGAGCTAGTGCTATTTCCTTTTTCAATCGAACTTTGTACTCTTAACGAAATACAACGAGTTTACTTTTGTTACGCCGAGTATCTTTTATTCGTGATCCGATTCCTTTTCGCTCCGGTTTATTCGCTTCCGTCGTTGTGGTTCCTGCGCGGTCGTTGCCCACACTTCGGATATGCCAAGAACGGGTACAGAATCTGAGATAGTGCAACAAGAAAAAAAATCATTGCACGGGATTCGATGAGTCTATGATGCAGATTCATACCACAGAGGGCAATGAAGGTATCATTCTCTTGGACGATGAAGAATTTGACCAAAGTTTTCAGCCACAATTTAACAATCAAGTTGAACGTAATCCCATGGACTTATCCACGGTTTTCTTTTTTCCCGAGTTGATTCTTCTTTTCTTCTGCAAATGCGGGCACTGTTAACATAAAAATTCATTTAATGACACAATCATGAACATCCAGTGACCGAAAGTTCTCTGGATGTTCACCGGATCTTGCCGGATGCAAGATGCGAGCAGTGATTTTTGTCAACAAGGCCCGCAGTTACCGTTTCACATCTTGCCGTTAGTTGGCGTGTGACGTCACCGTGGACAAGTTCATAGTGGTTTCGCAGCGCGGAGTCACAAACACTAATGCAAATCCACTGGTTGAAAATATGCCCATTTGATTTTAACGGGAACAGCTGATTTTTGTTTACTATTTTCAATCAGTAACTCAGGTTGTGTTCGTGTAATACAACGTGTACGTACACGCAACACCATTAAAAGCAGAAACCACTATGGACTTATCCACGGTTTTCTTTTTTCCCTAGTTGATTCTTTTCTTCTGCAAATGCGGGCACTGTTTACATAAAATGAAACATTCATGAACATCCAGTGACCGAAAGTTCACTGGATGTTCACCGGATCTTGCCGGATGCAAGATGCGAGCAGAGATTTTTGTCAACAAGGCCCGCAGTTACCGTTTTACATCTTGCCGTTCGTTAGCGTGTGACGTCACCGTGGACAAGTTCATTACCGTCGAAGGACTTGAAGAGGAACTCCTGAATAATGATCAAGGTATTTACATATTCTAAGGCAGTCTTAGGGCCGATTTCTTCACCTTGGCTTAACTGGTAAGCCAGGCTTACCCATATAGTTAAACCTGACTTAACGCTTAAGCCAGGGTGAAGAAATCGGCCCTTAGATGTCAAAACTGGCTGAGCGGCCATTATTTTTTCACCGTGAGAAATTCTGAAAACAAACATCCCCCCCTCAGCAAATTCCTTTGAAATTTGGCTTCCTCTGCTTTTCCCCACAAACTAAACGACCTGCTTAACCTTCCATTATATAAAAACCTTGATAATGATGATCCACAAGACAGAGACGGAGAGTATCTGTCATTCAGTGAAAATGAGGATAATAATAGAGGAGTGCACCGATCAACCCCCCCGTAACTTGACAGATGAGCTCAGTTTCGCGTACCTACTTGCAAATCGCAGATGTCGCTACTGTTCGTAAACAACGGGTCCATCCTTCACTGACGCAACAATTTTTGTCCATGCGAAAACATCTTTTTGTTTCGCGGTGAGTGGAAGCCAACAAGAGGCTAGCGTTTCGTATCAAAAGGACGTATTCAACAGAAGCGCAAAAACTAATGATCATTAAATTGAAATTATTTTGATTTTTTTCTATTTGTTGTAAGAATTGTAATAAAAGCACATGTTTAAACGGTCTTCCATATTAATTGGTGACTGCGCATGCTAGACCAGACCGAGGATCAAATTCGAAAAAAAAACATCTGCAAATGATTATTTTTAACTTCCATTTTGGCTTTGCCACCAGATATGTAGCTGTGAAATGTAAGCATTAGACTGGGTCAACAAAGTCGATTTTTTGGAACAATGCTTTTTCGATTCCTTTTAGCGTCCAAAACAACTGTGCAGAATTTGGGAGCGATTGGTTGCGTCCCCGTATTCCGCTTTGCGATTGAAGTTTGTATGGAATTTAGTTTGGGAAAACGTGCTTTTTTGCATTTTTCTCATAAATTGAAATTTTTCGTCTAAAACTATCTAACTAATGACGTTGAAGCATAGCCTAGGATATGCCGAAAAATTTTGCCGAAGACCGCAAAGTGATCCGACAGTTATAACGCACAGATTGCCTGGTGGTGCTTATCATTTAACATGTAAAGGAATAATATCAATAAGAAAATCTCAGTTTTTGGCCTAAGTTACCAAGCGAATAACTTTTTTCACAAGCGTCGGATCACTTTGCGGTCTTCGGCAAAGTTTTTCGGTATATCCTAGGCTATACTTTAACGTCATTAGTTAAACGATATTAGACAAAATAATTCAACTTATGAGTAAAATGCAAAAAAGTACGTTTTCCCATACTAACTTCCATACAAATTTCAATCACAATGCGGAATACGGGGACGCAACCAATCGCTCCCAAATTTTGCACAGTTGTTTTGGTCGCAAAAAGGAGTCAAAAAAGCTTTGTTCCGGGTTGATGCGGTCAAATTTAAAGTTTCTCCGTACAACGTTGACCCACTCTAGTAAGCATAAGTAACCTAATTTATTACTTGCTGGTGCTTAATAACCGCACTAAAAGAAAATATGAGTTTCTTATTAATTATATGAAAGCCGACAGTTTTCCCTTTACCCGTTTTATAGATATAATGTTCACTTCTAGCACAGAAAACAGACATCCAGGCCAGAACAAATTTCATTCGAAAAGTTGTGTAAGCATTTGAATCTTTACTTGAGTAAGGTTGCAAACCAATACACGATGACAACACTAACGCCACCAAACACCATATTGCCACAGTCAGTGGTGAATTGAAACATTTCAAGTGGTGAATTAAATTAGTATGGGAAATTAACCGATTGCAGCGCCACGCTATTGCCACTTGTGTTGTCGATTTCAAATGGCCGTTAATTTCCTTACATAGTTTCGGAACTGGACTTGGATGTCTGTTCTCTGTGCTTCTAGTAAACAAATTCAGCATGCCGCACTCAATTTGCATTTATCTTCCACAAAAAAGCGAAAACAACAAATTATGGTTTCTGTTTAATGTTTTATTATTTTAGTGCGGTTTGTTATTGTCGGTTTTCGTCCTTTTCAAAAGTAGCTCTTGCCGCTTTGAATCTGACAGTACCACCCGGACCAAAATTTTTAGGTACGCTGCAGGGGGCCAGCGAAAGGCAAAATCCCCGTAGCTGACAACAAAAACACGTTCAAAATTGTTTGTGCTGAAAATTCATGCATTACACAATTTATTACTGATTTATTTGCTATCTTTGCGTTGTCGTGTAATTTCGAACGATTGCACGCTAAAATTTTGATAATCCTTTGCTAGTTTTACACGTTTTACTTAAGTAAAAACTTATGGTTATGACTAATTCGCAAATGTCGTGCACATCCCAGATCTGTCAGAGTGCCCAAAAGTGTCAATTTCCCAAACATGTCAAATTCATGTGGACTACGGCTCATCTATTCGTGGTTGACGTCCGTGCTGCCCCGCTGGTACGCTGACGTTGTTCGGCAGCTGTCAAGAAGCTCCCGGGTTGGCACCGATGAACATTGAGTTCACCGAGCCTGAAAATTTTTGACAGCACAGCGAGGTCGACTCTCAACAACTTCTACTCATGTCGTTTTCGTTTTTGCGGCGGTGCTACACCGCTTCGTGCTACACTTTTCGGTGAAAAAACGAACATTTTCGGTGCAGTTGCATTGGTGTGCGTGTATAAACACCAAACTATTGACAACTTTGCAAACGCTGATTGGTGGACACGGTGTGCACCCGTTACACTCCCGATTTTTTGAGTGCTACACTATCATGCGCGGTGCAGAAAAAGTGCTGCACCGGTGTAGCAGCACCGCAAAAACGAAAACGACATCAGAGATGCATCACCAAAATGCGCTGTTAATTTTTTTTTTATTTCTTACATGAATTTTCATTTAAGGTAATGTACATGCATATAGATAATGCACTAGCCCATATTTTTGCAACTTCATCGCGAAAACTAGGTGCAATAAATTGAACAAATTTTCAGCTGGGTAGAAGTTGTTGAGACTTGAGAGTCGACCCTGCTGTGGAATCAAAATTCGCTGCTCGAGTGAACTAAAGACACTATGGACTTATCCACCGATGAACCGAATTCATCGCGGTCCGAGAATTTTGACACTAGAGCGGGGTCTGTTCCAATCAGAATCGTCCAATTCTGATTGGAAACGGCCCCGCTCTAGTGTCAAAATTCTCGGATCGCGATGAATTCGGTTCATCGGTGGATAAGTCCATATGTGCATACAGTGTCTTTAGAGTGAACTTGCAGCGGGCGGTGCACTCGTCTATGATGACTTTGAACAAGATGAAGAAGAATTGGGTTGTTTAGTGAATAAAATATTGCTATTTTCTATAGCCTAATCGAAAGAGCTCATTTTTCTGAGTATATCATGATTTTATTGGATTCCAATACCATTGTTTTGAGGGTTAAATTAACAAAACAGTTTTCATTTTTATGGATTTCGACTAATTTTTGGGCGGAGAATCCGATTATAAAATAATCCGGATACCCCTAAAGAACCCTGACGTCGATCAGGAATATCACGACATGCTCCTGCCTGGCAAAGTGACTATGAAATAAATCAGGTAGAACAAGCATTGATTACGAGTTCTGATTTGTATGAAATTCCTCAGAAAATTGATAAACTCAAGAGAAGAGATGATTGGTCCCAATGGAATGAAGCAATCCAGGCTGAACTGCAAGCTCTCGAAGAAAATAATACTTACACAGAGATTGATAAACTTCCAGAAGGAAAGAGAGCCATCAATTCCATGTGGATCTTCAGTATCAAAAATGGAGATTCTCAAAGTCAAACAAGATAGGGTATCGGGATGCTTCGTTGGCATAGCCCCCTCGTTCGGCCTATCTCAATGTAAACCAAAAACGCAAACAAACACGCATATCTGGATATCGGAAAAGCTATGCGCCAAACAACTGTAACATTTCGTTTCAATTTTAGCACTTTGGAACATTGAAATTGAATAAAAATGTTACTTTGTTTAGCTTTTGTAGACGCCATGATTCTTCGGCTTAGTGCGTAGTCTATACACATAATCATAAATGGCATGATTCTGAAACATTTCGAATTGTCTTTTCAATAACTGAACATTTGATGCCACGGTCAAAGACGTTATTTTGAACTTGTGTATTTGTTTTCAACGAATAATAACTATTTTACAAATTGAATGTGGGCCGAATATTGAGGACATTTTTTTCACTATGTACCCAAATCTTGGCCCATCAGTAAAGTGACGTCAAAAACAGCGATAAAAAGACGTCAACAGCATTTCTTGCGTAAGAACCAGAAAGAACGAACAGGAAGAAAGATTTTGTGTGCGGTGACTGTAAAAATATAACACAATAATAGGGTTGCGTTGTTTTCGTTACTAAATTAAGAAAGAACTTTAGTTAAAGTGATTTATTTATAGTTTTTTGAAAATTTGGCTCCGAAAATATAATTTAAAAGTAAGATTGGTGAACAAACAGAGATAATACTTCAGCAGAAGTATTGAAAAAATGAGATAATTAGTGGTTCTAGTGCATGGATAGCAATAGGCCAACGTTGTATCCACTAATAGGCCAATTTTTGTACCATAGACCAACGTTGCATACCATCGCATCGAATCTTTTCAACTTAATTAAGTAAAATCTTGAATATTTACGAAGGTTTACTTCCAATTGGTGAAACATGTATTGCCTAGAGTAAATCATAGGGTCGACATATTATTTCTAGTGCTATTAATTCATGAGTTATGGTCAAAATTGTCAAGGCGGCTTGCAAATTAGGCCAAGGAATGGTACATATACCCTACAAGGCCAGGCTTGTGGCACATTTCCACACATTTTTTCCACCAAGATTGCGCCAGCCCGAGTCGTCGGGTTCAATATTGTTCAGCTCGAATTCCAAGCTTGGATGTGATTCAGTGACTGATGGAGATGGTGTTTGAATTGCGGAAAATTTCGCTGACAGGATTTTTTAGCTCGTCAAGTATATCGACGCCCAAAAAAGGACTCGTGTTAGGTGAATAGCTTGCCACAGTGTCAATATATAGTTGATTTATTTGGCATATTTCATCATTAATGTTTTGAATCCCGGTCGATAATTCCTTCGCCACCGTTTTTAAATTTGAGTATAAATTTTCTTTAGTGGCCATAATGCTGTATCTAACAAGTTCGTAATGTGGTTCTTAATGGCACTTACACTGCCACTCAAGCTACTGCTTCTGTTTATTTCCGCCAGCTCATTCCTAATGCTTGTCATTAGGATTTCCATCCCATCAAACGCATCATGAACCACATTTGGCTGCTGGAGTGAACATCTGTGAATCACCTCGGTGTTTTCATGCAGTTGTTGCACAAGATTCTTTTGCTGCTCCGCAAGCTTGTTGAACTCCAATTTGGTTTGTACGAGCTCTTGGCAGTATTCGCAACATGGTAGTACATAAGAGTTTATGTCCACTACCTTCTTATCTTTCTTCCGCAGCGAGCCCCTCTGTACAGTCACGCCAATGCAGGTAGCGTGGAACTTCCTGGAGCACCCTACACATGACCACATAATTGAGTCGGTGGAGGTGTCATATGCACAAACTTCACAGGTCATGGTGAAGTAGTTAATTGACCAACAATAAAAACAATATCGCGCATGACGGTCGAAGCAATTTAAAGCTGACTTGATAAAAACGATTAAAATAAAAATAAAACACGCGCGTGGTACGGGAGCAATTAAAAAACGCGTCCGAACTGATCGACGACTGAATGACTATGACTTGCATGTATATATCTAAGGACAAATGTCTGGTGATTCTTTTCTATGTAGATTTTTGGCCTTAAAATCAATGATGTGCTTAACCTCAAGAAAGTTCTATCAATGAAGTTCAGTATGACAGATACAGGGGATGGTCATAATGTTTGAGATAGGCAACTTTTTTTCTCTCACAAAAAAGTTCAACATGCTATAACTTTTCATAGAGCGCATCAAAAAATCTCAAATTTTGACTGTTTGTCAACCTATTATATGTGCATCATGGGTACAAATTTGAGCTCGATTGATTAATATTTTGCAAAGTTAGAGCATTTCGGGTAAAACACTATTTTTTAGCAACTCATTTTTGAGCTGTCATATCTCGGAAACCAGTGAACCGAAATGAATGAAATTTTGAACGTACAATAAAAATATGTAAATGCTTCACAAATTATTAAAACATAGATACCGTCAAATGGGGTAACTTGCAACACTTTTCGACTTTAAAGCAATATCATTCAAAATCTAAACATTTGAAACATACTGTAAAGCATCGTGTACACTAATTACCACAAGTAGAATACTATGCAGGACTTTATTTACTCAAATACGTTGCCACCTAATCAGGAAGAGCGAAATACATGCTTGTTGCAAGTTAGCCCATCTGTGGGGTAACTTGCAACACATGACGTGAAGCTAAGTCAGCTATCATTAAACTACACTAGCATTCTAATTCTTGGTCATATAATAAGTTTTTGATGTAATGCATGGAAAATCCTTTGAAAAGATGTACACTAACCAACTCAAATACAATTTTTCATTAAAGGCTTGGTAGTTATTCTAAGCGAGAGTATATCTTTTCACAGCAGGTCTTAGTTCGTCAAATATAAAATATAAATGGATATCATGACTCAGTACTAGGTAAAAAGTGTCAACAATGCTTGATGTAATTTGTTGAAAAGGTAAAGTGATTAATCTTTAGGTAAATTTTAGTTTAAAATGGTAGTTGGCTACTTCAGCCAAAATAATATGAATGGGTACTAAAATTCATCTTTATAACTATCAAATCCGTCAATTTGGGCATTCTATTGAAATAATTTACTCCATCTAAGTTCAGAATAGATGTTGATGATTATTTACGAATGTTCATAAACTCGACTAAACTTTCATCGAGGTGAAACATGAATAAAATTTCAAAATATGAAAGTCCCTAACAATGTTTGAAAGTCACGTACAAAAAAATGTAATATTGAGTCGACATTCAAAAATAAGCATGTTACGTAATTAATCAATGACCCATTTCGATTATTTCTATCCGAAATACCGTGAAATGAAAATAAATTATAGAAAGTTTTGTTAATTTCAACTGTTGCAAGTTACCCCATAGTGGTTGTCGAACATGATAATGATTTTTTACATTACATAGTCGATAAGTTTATCAAACTTTTATCGTTCAGTTAAGCTTACTATTAGATACCCTAACTGCAAGAATGGTCATCAGACTGATCGCACTTACCATAGGAGAGAGGAAAAGCACGATTTTTATACTTGTTTTATGGCATAAAATGAGCAATCCGTTTTAACAGTGTAGCTAAACAAGAAGCAAAGAAACAAAACTGATTTTTTCATTAAAACAATCTTTGGTACACATAATTTCGATAACCGAAATGGTGAATCATACCAGCTTTCATTATTATGAGAAAATAGTTCACATTTATTGTATGCCATCGTGTTGCAAGTTACACCGGTGTTGCAAGTAACCCCGTTTGACGGTACTTTTAAAACGTTGAAAAAAGTTATCATAGATTGACACTTTGTGGATTTTTCTCGGAAAAATGTAATTTTTTTACATCAATGTCAATAAATTTTAGTGTTGATATCCAAAGATTTTCCACTTCTGATATCAAATTATCTCTAATCAAATATGTTAGAGCCTGTTAGGGCCCATATAGCCGAGGCGGTAAACGCACGGGTATTCAGCATGACCATGCTGAGGGTGACGGGTTCGATTCCCGGTCGGTCCAGGATCTTTTCGTAAAGGAAATTTCCTTGACTTCCTTGGGCATAGAGTATCTTCGTGCCTGCCACACGATATACGCATGCAAAATGGTCATTGGCAGAGGAAGCTCTCAGTTAATAACTGTGGAAGTGCTCATAGAACACTAAGCTGAGAAGCAGGCTTTGTCCCAGTGAGGACGTTACGCCAAGAAGAGAGAGAGAGAGAGCCTGTTTAGGTTGAAGGAAGAACACATTTAATAATTTTTGTGTGGTATTGTAAATTTGATTTATTTTCCTCTATATTGGTAAAAAATTAAACCTAGTATAACTTAATTCGCCGTGAAAAAATATTACATTTTATAACGTCGTATTAAGTATCAATATATTGTTGATAAACGTTAAAAAAAATATTCAATTCGGTTAACTGGTTTCCGAAATGTGACAGTTCAAAAAATAGTCGTCTAAAAAACAGTGTTTTACCCGAACGGTTCTAACTTTGCTAAAAATTAATCAATCGAGCTCAAATTTGTACCAATGATGCACATATAATAGGTTGACAAACAGTCAAAATTTGAGATTTTTTGATGCACTCTATGAAAAGTTACAGCATGCTGAATTTTTTTGTTGGAGAAAAAAAGATGCCTATCCCAAGCATTTTGGCCATCCCCTGTATGTGAATTTCCTAGGGTTGGAAATAGCCAGAAGTAGCCAAGGTATGACTATAAGGCAATCCATGAGACAGATGCAATCAGCTGTTTTTTTTTTTGTTTACCATGTATATTTGATATCCGATGATCGGGGTGACAGTTGAACACAAAGGAATTTGTTAAACACCGACGACACTTGACGAAACTTTGTTAAGTTGTACTCACACTATGTTTACATTTTTTAGCTGTCACTCCCATCGCGAAAAGTCGTCATGGATTGCCTTATTGGACAAAACGATAAATAAACCATACAGAGAACTGATTGGTTCTTCGCAATATTTGGCACTAATGTCAGATAATGTAAAAAGGACAGAATATACAATATTGGTATTGTCATTGATATTGATATTGATGAGTCATGAAAAAACAAATTGCTGTTTATCATTTCTTTTTACGAAAATGCTTTACTCTATTTCTTAAGCATAGATGGATAAGCATAGAATGGTCTTGAAATATTGAAATATTATTTTGTATCAATTGTGCTGGTCTCGAACACGTTTGTTATACTCGGTTTCATCGCAGAGGTCATATATGACCCCTTCGGCCTTAAAGGATTAAGGCCGGACGGGATGGTGGTTGAATCGTCCGCCATTGCTCTGTTGCTAGTAAGATGCAAATCTCAACTTCTACTTCATATTATTGACTAGAAACTTGATCGTTCATTTGCTCACTTGTGGCGCACAATCGACTAAAGTTTCAGATACGTCAGTGCAGTGGAAATTGATATTTGCTCCTTCAAAATCGCGAGGCAAATTGTTAGAAAGAGAGGGAAGATAGGAAAAATTACACGTCGTCCCGTGCGGCCTTAAGAGGTAGTTGTAATATGTATTCGCATGCAACGTTACGCTGTGGTAAGGCGGATCAAAAGTTCGCACCTAACAGTCTCCACAACATAACTATTGAACAAAAAGTAGATAATATCGTTTTTTTTTGTTTTTCGCTTATTTTATAAATGTTTCCTCACCTATAAATTAGGATTTTTTTCTGTCCAGCGCCATTAAAGTTATCAAAAGAGATACATCTTGAACAAAACGCATAAAAAAATCAAATATCCTACAAATTTGTTGTATGTAGTATGTTGATGATATATAACTGCAAACTTATCACAAAATTGCTTCAAAATTGTGTAATTACATTGATGATCTCGATTCAGAAATGTGCGAACTTTTCATATGGTTGTGTATGATAGAGCATTCTTTATTTCTTATTTGGAGCAGGATGAAGCTCAATTATCGGATGCCGCCTTTTAACGCTTTTAAAATATCCACCAAATAAACAGAATGTATACATACTATAGTGCAACTTTAACTGAATTAAAATTTCAGCTTTACGCAGCATAAAGTTTGCCAGATATATGTATAGGAAGTTTCAGATCTCGTTTCCGGATCGAGTTCGGTCTGAATTTAGTTATTTTTGACAAAACTGTTACGGTCCTATCTGGCTTAGGATAGCGCAACATCACTCTATAATTCAGATTCCACGGATGATCAAATTTGTATATTACGCGTATTTCTTGAAATGCTGCCTAGATATATAACAATTCATGCAACGTGTTGAAAAATTATGCTTTTTAAAGCACAAGTAGCACACTTATACATCGGGGCTTTCCGAGTTTAATGAATATGATGAGAGCTGTGAAAATCGAGTGTTGATACGAGTTGCATACATATAACATTTTTAACGATACAAACGTTTAAATGTTAAATCAAGCACACCAAACGTCATCGTTTCCCAAAATCTTACCGTGGAAACACCGGCTGTGGATCAAATAATTGCATTTTATTCATTATGAACCGAAATGAGTTGCATTATGAACAATTATGCACTTGATTGTTATTATGCGTAGAAGGAGGTCGTTGGGTGGCAAGCATAAAATGTATGTATATAGATTCTAGTTAAAAAATCATTACAAGAATAATACTAGTTATAATAATAATAATAAGCATAAAGGCATAAGACTTGATGTTTTGTTCGCTTTTTGTAAGCATTTTTTGGTATGTGAGTGTCTGCCGATTAAAAAATACGTTAGAAAAAAAATGTTTCAATTATATCACGCTCCAATATATCACGCGAAATTTTTTTTCATTCGTGATATAATCGAAAAAGTACTGTAATAGAAGTTAATTTTGTTCAATTGTGGTATCGCAGCGGAGTTGTTATATATTATTGGTATTGTATATCAATGATATATTATTGGAATTGAATTTTGCTAATTTTATGTAGAATAAGGGAGAGGTACGGCCTTGCCTTTATGTTACAGTCACTATTACCGGCAACACTGTTGACCGCGAAACGGTGGTGAATCCACCGTCCGTTCCCTCGCAACTGAGCGACTGCAATCGAGTGGAATGACAGTTCACAGCTGACACAGACAGAATGGGGAAAACAGATCTATTCATAGCATACGAGTGCCCGACAGTTAGTCAGCAGTTTTGATCCGCAGCAGCAGAAAAATCTAGTGAAAGATTTCGTTTGTGTAAAGTAATGTTTATTAATCAGTTTTTGATCAGTTAA
The DNA here is from genome assembly GCF_035046485.1 of Aedes albopictus. NCBI lineage: Eukaryota > Metazoa > Arthropoda > Insecta > Diptera > Culicidae > Aedes > Aedes albopictus. The sequence continues at coordinate 214,253,162 of NC_085138.1, forward strand.
CTGAATTTATATCGTTTAGTTTAGTGCTGCATTGAATTTCTTGTCGGCTACATTGACCATTGCGGTTCGAGAAAGGTTTAGTCAGTCGAGGTAGGTCAAAACTGTTCTGTTCAATTTCTTACCTTTTATTGAAAGCAGTTTGCACCAGATTCCGTTTGTTTATAACCTGAAATATAACTATTGTAATACTTACATGTAGGCCACACATTCCACGTTTTCCACGGTTGCTGCCTTACCTAAAAGGGAACAGTAAAACACTGAAAATGTAAGGAAACATTATACTTACCTGTTAATTATAATACTACAATGAAATCTAATAAATTGCAGCTTGAAGTTGCTAAGTTGGCTACTATAAGACGGTGTTTTGTTTCGACGATCGGGAACATTTCTTCAAGATTTTCATCCTGAGTCGGATGATTGTCACCCATCGTAGGACCTTGACCAGCAGTTCCGCAGCCGGGAAGACGTCCGCCCATTTGAACGACCCACGATTGAAGACGACTGACATCGCCGCCGCCGCCGTCGTCGTCGTTTGATTGCAGTTAATCCAAGTCAGTACAGATTTCCTTTTATTTTGCTATCTCGGATCCCATTCCACAGTAGTGGCCCGTGCAATTCTACGGTGTATAGTAAGCTTGGTAGACAATAATGGGTTCTATTATGGGGCCAACAAGTGTCCAATTGGCAGCCAAGTGATGCCTCGGGAACTGCCAAAGTTCAACGGAGATCCTCAGGAGTGGCCCATCTTCTACAGTTTCTTCAAGAATACGACGGAAGTTTGCGGTTACACTGATGCGGAGAATTTGGCCCGATTACAGCGATGCTTGGGAGGCTCCGCATTGGAGGCGGTACGCAGTCGCCTACTACTACCGGCGTCAGTTCCATACGTGATGGATACACTACATAAGCTGTACGGACGGCCAGAAATTTTAATCAGTTCGCTCCTGAACAAGGTGTGAAATGTGCCTCCACCCAAGTCGGAGAGCTTGAGCACGATTGTCGCTTACGGATTGGCGATTCAGAACTTGGTCGACCATATCGTCTTGGCTGATCAACATGCTCACTTATCGAATCCAATGTTGCTCCAAGAGTTGGTCGATAAACTGCCCACCTCGCTGAAGATGCAGTGGGGAACCTACAAGCAGGCCTTCAGAAACGTCAACTTGGCGACGTTTAATGGTTTCATGGCCGGCCTTGTCAATCTGGCATCTGAGCTGACCATCGATGTAGATTCCGCTTAAAATCATCACAAACAAGTGAGAGCGGAAAAGCCCAAGCAGAGAGAAAAGCTGTTTACACATGCCAACGGGTCACCTGATGCAACGAAGAGAGGGAAAGATACTTCAGTCGAAGAGTCCACGTCGAAAGCCTGCTCATACTGCGGAAACGAAGGGCATCAAATCCTCAGCTGTTCCAGATTCAAATCGTTGGACATCGGAGCAAGATGGAAGGCAATGCGCCAGAAGAATTTGTGTCGCTTGTGTCTCGTTCCGCATCGAATGTGGCCTTGCCGATCCAAGAAAGAATGCGGCGTGGATGGCTGTCGGATCCGGCATCACATGTTGCTACACAGTAATCAGTCGCATCGCAGCGAACCAGTACCACAAACGAAGCCATCTGAAACGGTACATCACAACTACCATCACACGAAGTCCTATTCCCTATTCCGTTTTCTGCCAGTTACACTCTACGGAAACGGGAAGGAAGTAGACACCTACGTATTCCTAGATGATGGATCGTCGTCGACATTGTTGGAAGAGGCGATTGCAGTTTAGTTGGGGATCGATGGGGTGCCAGACAACCTCTGGTTAGGATGGACCGGAAAGATCGGCAGGCATGAGAAGAGTTCCAAAAGAGTCAGCGTAAAGATTTCCAGCAGTGGCAAGAAGGAAACGTTCCACTTGGACAACGTACGGACCGTGCGTGAGTTAGGACTACCCAGTCAAACACTGAACTACCCTGAGTTGTCCACAGCCTACGCACATCTACAAGGCTTTCCTGTCAACAGTTACAAGGATGCGAAACCAGGAATGATCATTGGCATCGAGCACGTTCACCTTCTTACCAGTCTCAAGATCCGTGAAGGTTGTAAGAGTGATCCGGTCGCAACGAAAACTCGGCTCGGCTGGTGCATCTTCGGAAGGAATTCTGGCAGCGTAGGGTCAGTAGAGCAACTGAACCTGCATGTCTGTAAGGAAATAAGTAACAGTGATCTGTACGACTCGATGAAACAGTTTTTCGCCGTCGAAGAAGCCGTGGTGACCAAGCCACTTGAGTCCAAAGACGATCAGCGAGCTAACAATATCTTGGCAGTGACAACAGTACGACGAGGGTGCCGAATCGAGTCTGGATTGCTTTGGCGCAAAAACGACATCTACTTTCCTGAAAGCTACAACATGGCGATGAGTCGGCTCCGAGGGCTAGAGAAGCGCCTGTCCAGGGATGCAGAGCTGCGCAGAAGAGTGAATGAGCAGATTGCGAGTTATGAAGAAAAGCAGTACATCGGTAAAGGGTCACTAGAAGAGGTTGCCAGTCTGAATCCACACCGTGTCTGGTACTTACCTCTAGGTGTAGTGATCAACCCTAAGAAACCAAATAAAATTCGTATGGTTTGGGACGCGGCCGCGAAGGTTGGGGGAGTCTGCTTCAATGACATGCTCTTTAAAGGCCCGGATCTTCTCGTGTCGCTCATGGAAGTTCTGTTGCGGTTCAGGCAAGGAAAAGTTGCAGTGTGCTCTGATATCCGGGAAATGTTTCTGCGCATCCTCATTCGAGAAGAAGACAAGTGGTCACAGTGCTTTCTCTGGAGAAGTAGGCCTGAAGACGACGTGCAAGTGTATGTGATCAACGTGTCAATGTTCGGTGCAACGAGCTCTCCGTGTACAGCACAGTATGTGAAGAACTGGAACGCATCAGAATACAGTGAACAGTATCCCAGAGCAGTAGAAGCGGTAATCAAAAACCACTACGTCGACGACTTCCTCGACAGTGTCGACTCGGTGGAAGAAGCGGTAGAGCTTGTACAGCAAGTGAAATACATACATGCAGCGGCAGGTTTCCAGTTCGGCAAAATACTGCCCAACCAGCAGGAAGTACTAGACCGACTAGGAGAAACAAGTCCAGCTATCAGTAAACCACTGCCTGTAACGCACAACGGCGTATTTTAAATTTTGCTCCTGTTTTTACTTGAGTACCCCTAATAAATTATTGCATAGGCTAAATCAGAACAATGTACATATATACAATGGGATTAATAATCCAGTACGGAGGTGACTGTTACTCCGAGCAGAAGCGATTTTCTGCCCCGTAGGCTATCACCGAATTTGTAAGTAGATCATAAGTACCTTAAACCACATGAAATAATAAACATATATTTAGCTTTTTAGCTGATCATACACAAAATATTGTGTTCTGCTGTAAGAGTCGGTATAACGAAGGCACCTCCCGCAACACTTGTTACTACCAATGACGCCCACGCGTCTGTGGCATGGACGTCCGTTCGCCCTAGGCCAGCTCACCTATTTGATTTTGCCTCTCAGGGTCGGCACACGTGCTTAGGAATACTCACCGTAACAGACCTATGATTATCTCAACCTGAAATTTCTTTTCTTTCGATGTTTGCAAAGAACTAAAGGCAACTTTTGAATTTCATCCAAAAAAAACTAGGAATTTAATTTAATATTTAAACTCTTTAATTATGGCTCAAAACTTCTATCGGCACTCAATTTATAGCAATCAATAGAAGATAGGAACTCACTCTCGCTGCTCCGATGATGCGGGATCTGGCGTCGTCGAGGTCGGGGCGTCCACGTGCCGCCTAACCGCTCGATGCTTGCGGCTACACAGGATCACAGGATCGCTTCACCCTTATCGGGCCTGGTCTGACGGTAACGCTTTCTTCCGGGTCGTGTGTTGATGGACGACCGGTTGGTTCTTTCTGGGAGCGATTACACTATGTTCGGCACTTTTCACTGAGAGGGATTCTGTCTAACTCGCGGACTACGACACCTTGCCTTTCCGGCCAACTAGCTTAAATTAGCGCACACGTGTCGGTTTAGACTTCTGAACCGGTAGGCGACCTCTCATAGGAGAACTGGCCTCTCGTTAGCGATTAGGAGGTCCAGTATGCCACTAAGTGGCCACTAAAAGCACTAGCACAACTTTTAATGTCTTCGCGAGTCAGAACTAATTATCAATTTGGCACAATTACCAGGTGATACGTTCACCAGACGTTATATCACACCCCAAACTGTGGGTTTTCTGAACACTTGCCGAACACTTTATAATAAAACTCGATGCGCTATCTTGGCTTCCCAGGATCGAAAAAGAGAGCGGCCGATGGGTGTGGGCCACTTATATACCCTCAGGGTAAATTCTTGCAGCATCGGATGATCATCGCGCGTTTTCACACCTACTTCATTCCACGAAAGGTGTGGTGGTATAGCACCTGATATATCTTCCACAGATACTCCCGCGGTTCGAGCAGTTGGATGATATTTGTGAGTCGAGCAGTTTATTTACATTTACTTACATTTTGTTTCTATTCAATGGCAAAATAACATCAAAAAAGAGAAATTTGTGTTGGAACAATTGTCAAATGTTACACACTAAAAAGAAATTCGTTGCGATCACACGACGAATTATCTCCATTCCAACGGCGTAATGGGATCTGATCGAGTGACTATAGATCTTGCAATAGGTTTCCACCGCGGGACGCACGGGAATCTATTGATCAATCGTCATCTATTATTATGATCCAAAGTAAGTCGTCCAAATGAGCGGCTGCCTGGAATGACTGCGGTACGAAGGAACATGTGACAACGCGAGCAGAGGCCATCATCACTACAATGCGTGATATGGTTTTTTGTGCATTGCATTCGTTATGGTACAAGTGGATCAACAGTGAGTAGGAAAACCGTGAGTTGGCTACTACTTGTCGACGAATAACGCAACTTTCCGATCAGCATGTTACTACGAAAACCAAAATGAATGTGATGAGCACGTCCAGTTCTGCTGATGGCTGTGGCTGTCATTCAGCGGTGCAGTTGAAGCCTTGTTTAACTATTGGAATGGATACTCCTATTACATTTGTAACAAAATTAAGAACCCCTGTACATAGCAGCTTTCTACACGAAAGCTTATTGCTAATTTACAAGCGCGAAGTGCCATCTCTCTATGAAACGGAGAACTGTAAAAGCTTCGATATCGAGGGTGTGTTGTGAGTACCGTTGCGATCTCATCACGTGCGCAGCAGACCACTAAAAATATTTAAAAAAGATAGGCTGGAACTCAAAAACAAACCAGTGGAAAACGGACTTGAAAATAAATTTCAATAAGCCCAACCCACATATATGATCGACTGAGACAGCCTCAACTTTAGGTAGATTTTGTATGAAAAGATGGGAATTTCAATAGCGTCCGGTGTTCAAGGACACTGTTTGAAGGCAGAAAATTATTGGCATGGGGTTTAACCATTTAATCGAGTGGAGATCGTGAACAAGTTCACATCGTGCTACTAATTACTCTTTAATCGAAGTGCCACCAAGTAATATTGTGAGCCTGCTAGCCCAATTAGTGAATACACCAGAAGAATTTAAAAGTGAATTAAATTAGGCCGTCTTAGAAAACTAGAACGTGTTGGCTAAAGTCTAGTTCATAGGTGAGAACTGCTTTAATTTGTTCTTGAAAATGTGGTGATTAGCATAAAATACCAATAATTTAGGTCTACATACTCCACACGGAAGGTAGCGGTCCTTGAAAGGCAGGACGCGCTCGCTACAACCGTGGTTTCCGGTAAGATTTGCTAATATGGTGGTAGAAATAGTGGATTTTTCATTAATTTGCACGTTGAACAGGTATAACTTCCCACCGTTCAACGTGGGTGCACGTCTGGGGCCGGAAAGTTCTTCGGATCCAGTGAGAAATCCGACTAGACGATTCAGCGGGACTACCCTATTCGCTTTTCCGCCCGGTAAGCCACCCCTCACCCACCTTGGGAAATCTTGAGTGGAAGCGTTTGGGAGCATAGCGCGCGCCCGAATCATAAGCGACTACCACGCCTCTGGTGGTCAACATAGGAAACGGAGTTATCCCACAGCATTCCGCAGCTCGTTTCGTCGTGCAGGTTGCATACCTGCCAGCGCCACGTGTTCCACAGCTCCACTCGCCAGTTGTGACTGCCCGCATCGTCAACCAGGGGTTCACACTGCTTTTGCCACCGCGGCACAGATACGGCGACGGCCGTCTAGAAATCGTCGCCCGTACGTGAGGACACGTGCCACGCTCGTTCAGTCGGATGTATGGTGCCCGCTGATCGATGCCCGACTGCAGATCGAGATCCACCACCATCTGCCAGCTTTGCCGCCACGCTATCATCGTTATTGGCCGCGGCGTTCTCGATCCCAACGCCATCTGCAACGTTCTCACCACCGCTTCATGCTGCTCAGCATCAACGTGCTACACCACCCCGGTTGCTGCTTCCGGTTCTCTACGCCAAAAAGGATACCAGGTCAGATCTAAACTGTTTTTTTTTTCTAAACCCAATGAGCTCGAAGAACTCGATGTAGAAAGTGACGTCACATAGGGAAATCGATAAGCTAGAATATAGAATAATGTTAAAAAGTACGTTTTAAAGGTTTAGTTGAACGAGATGGACTTTTAACGCCTTCACTCTGGGTGTTTGGGATCTTTTTGCTGAATTTTTGCTACGATATTGAGTTTTCTATTTTTTTCATTCATATTAGTTTCAATAGTTACACAAATATTTTTGTTGGTCTGTTGGTTACGCTGAGGTGGACGACTGTTTGAGCCCTATTGACCCGCCCAAACGAGTGTCTCAAGCCGGGCCTCCATAAAAAGGCAACTGCAGTCTCTCCAAAGGAGAGTGGCGCTAAAACTGCAGCTGTTACGTGCGAAAAGCTTTCTTTACACATTACCTGCAACAGTTGAGCTTCATATGAGCTCAGTGGTGTTAAAGAGATGCTCAAAAATTAAGCGAAGAATGACATTAAAGTTACAATAGCATATTTTTGTTTTACGTCAAAACAGTATGTGTTAAAAATGCTTACGACTATAAGATTAACGATTATTGCACAAATTGTATTTTAGTGTTGAAAATTTAAAAATAATTGTAAAACTTCCATGTGTACGAAGTGTTACGGAGGGGAGTGTTACGCACAACGGCGTATTTCAAATTTTGCTCCTGTTTTTACTTGAGTACCCATAATAAATTATTCCATAGGCTAAATCAGAACAATGTACATATATACAATAGGATTAATAATCCAGTACGGAGGTGACTGTTACTCCGAGCGGAAGCGATTTTCTTCCCCGTAGGCTATCACCGAATTTGTAAGTAGATCATAAGTACCTTAAACCACATGAAATAATAAACATATATTTAGCTTTTTAGCTGATCATACACAAAATATTGTGTTCTGCTGTAAGAGTCGGTATAACGATGGCACCTCCCGCAACAACTGCCCGTAGACAAGGATCGAGCATACGAACGCGTTTTGGGCATTACGTGGATTCCTTCAGAGGACATCTTCACTTTCAGCTACGAGGGATTGGAGGAAGTTCTTGGTACCGACTGGACGGTGCCGACGAAGCGTCAGGTTCTGCGCATCGTCATGAAGCTGTACGACCCCCTTGGATTCGTCGCACACTTCGTCGTGCAGGGCAAAATATTAATGCAGGAAATTTGGCGAACGGGCACGAATTGGGACGAGCCGATAGCAGAACAGCTACACGATCTGTGGAGTAGGTGGATCGAACTGTACCGGAAGATCAACGATGTGAGCGTTCCTCGCTGCTTCTTCAAGGAATTATGCCCAAAGCAGGTCAGAGATATCCAAATCCACGTCTTTACGGACGCAAGTGTGTCAGCCTGTGCTTGCGTGGCGCACCTAAGAATGACAGTAGAAGGAGAGAGCCAGTGTTCGCTGATCGCCTCAAAAACCAAAGTGGCACCTCTTCGTACACTCTCAATTCCACGTTTGGAGCTGCAGGCGGCCATGATGGGATCTCGCTTGCTACAGAATATCTGCTCAGCGCTCACAATCAGTATTCAAAGCCGTTTCCTGTGGACAGATTCAGCAACAGTTCTGGCGTGGCTTCGTTCGGATAGTCGTCGCTATCATCAGTTCGTGTTCTTCCGCGTTGGCGAAATTCTTTCGCTGACCAGTGTGAACGAATGGGGCTATGTACCCTCACGAGAAAATGTGGCAGACGATGCCACGAAATGGAATGCCGGACCATCATTCGATCCAGAATGCCGTTGGTATCAAGGACCAGCTTTCCTGCAAGATCCAGAGAGTCAGTGGCCTACGGAGCGTTCCGACGGTACAGTGGAAGCAGAAGCGGCTTGCGAAGAAATCCGCGTCGTTACTTTTCACCGCACAGTGGAGGAAGTGGTAGATGTGCAGCGCTTTTCCAACTGGAACAGGCTATTACGTGCGATGGCATATGTTCACCGATCTGTTGCAGTATGGAAACACGAAGCAAGTGAGGAGCGGCCGCTCAGAGTACCAAGTCAGACGGAATTCAAGAAAGCAGAAGAAACACTATGGCGGCAGGCTCAGTCCCAGGTGTATACGGAGGAAGTCCGTCTGCTGAACGGAGGACATAGTGTTGCGAAAGGGAGTTCGATTCGTGCGCTGTGTCCATTCATGAACGAAAGAGGAGTTCTACGAGTTGGGGGCAGAATCGAACATGCTCCGACTCTTTCCTACGAGGCGAAGCATCCTGTCGTGTTGCCAAGGAACCATAGAATCACGTATCTCCTGATGCTAGGCTATCATCAGCGGTTCCTTCACGCGAACAGTGAGACAGTTTGCAACGAGTTGCGTCAGCAATTTTACATTCCAAGAATGCGCAGTGCAGTTAGGAGCGTCTGTCGCAGCTGTCAGTACTGCAAGATCAAAAAGGCCACTCCAGCTCCACCGATGATGGGACCACTCCCAAAGGTCCGATTAACTCCCTTCGTTCGTCCGTTCACATACACGGGAGTAGATTACATGGGACCCTTCGAAGTAAAAATCGGTCGCAGTATCGTGAAACGGATCTGGCTATTCATCTGCCTTACAGTACGCGCAGTTCATTTGGAGTTGGCACACAGTCTGTCAACAAAGTCATGCGTGATGGCATTCCGACGATTCGTCAACCGACGAGGAGCTCTACTTGAGGTCTTCTCAGACAACGGCACCAACTTTGTAGGAGCCAGTCGTCAGCTGTCGGAAGAGATGCAGAAGATCAACGAAATCAACGAGGACTGTGCTTCAACATTTACCAACGCCCGTACGCAGTGGCACTTCAATGTTCCTGCAGCTCCACACATGGGAGGCCCATGGGAGCGGATGGTGAAATCAGTAAAAGTGGCGATGGCAGCAATATCGAGCAGTCCTCATCATCCTAGCGACGAAGTACTAGAAACGGTAATGCTGGAGGCGGAGAGGATTGTTAACAGTCGTCCACTCACCTACGTACCGTTGCACAGTGGGAAAAAACTGACCCAAAAAGGCACCTAATTATTGCGGCTGATTGCGATCTTTGAAGCCCATCTTTTCCGAATGGAAAAATGCCAAGAAATCGATTGGTGATAGTTTCATTCACCGGAATTGAGTGTAAGTGTCCATTTTGCCCCATTTTCCCCTAAAAAACACTGTTTTTCTGAATTAAATAATGGTTTCAACTTATTGCGGCTAACCAACCAATTTTTTATTGATGTAGAATTGACAGGTGCATTCTATGGAGCATACCTCGATTTGTGTCATTGAATGAAAGTGCCCATTTTGCCTCATTTTCCCCTAAGATACTATATTTCTGAATAAAAAAAATGGTTTCAACTGATTGCGGCCAACCAACCAATTTTTACCTGATGTAGAATTAATCGGCACATACTTTGCGGTGCACCTCGATATATGTCATTGACTGGAAGTGCCCATTTTGCCTCATTTGGAAGCCACTGACAAAGAAGCACTAACTCCAAACCACTTCTTGCTGTACAGTTCAAGCGGAAACAAACAGTCAGTAGTCACAGCCGACCAATCAGTTACTCTCCGAGACAGTTGGACCATTGCAAGAAATATCATGGACAACATTGCACAGGGAACCAAAAGGATGGGGCCTGGGTGTAGCTTTCCATCTATTACAAGTTTTATTTATTGTGCTGTACGTACGTTTTCATGTTGTCAAAGTTCATGTTCTGTGTTGTGTTTGTCCAAATGTAATGTCCTAATTTATTACGCATTTATAAGGTTCCACTACAAGATGTTATATGTTAATATGCATTTGTAGTGCCCCATCATATTTTTCGTAATACATCCTCAATGTACAATTTTGAAGGTTCAAAACTTTATATCGTCAGTACCGGCGCCGGCCACCTCTATACGGTCATCGGGGAAGGGAAGGTATGTTAGTGTGACATCCGTTGCTACTAGAGACCGTGTGTACCTCCGCATCCCCACGATTGTCACAGGAAGGACGTTTGTTAGTGGGAAGGGATACAAAGTTACATAGATCTGGATTCACATTGGTAAGTGATGTGAGCTATGCAACCCTTGGTATGATTTAGTCTTCCGCCAGCCAGGGATGGGAACACTCACTTGCAGAGAGTTACACTCACTTGATGTTTTCTCAGCTCAGAAGCGTGCAATCAAGAAACGATGTATGGACGACTTTTGCCTTGTCGTCTTGTCCAAAAGTTTGCCGAATAGAGTAGGTGTCGCACACGCATATCAATGTCGTGACAGTGCTGTGAAAGCGACTCTCCACGAGGTGAATGTAATTTACATTCACCTCGTGGAGAGTTGCCTTCACAGCTCCTTCACAACTTCGGTATGCGTGTGCGACCCCTACTCCATTCGGCAAACTTTTCGACAAAACCACAAGGCAAGAGTCGTCCATACACCATTTCTTGATTGCACGCTTCTGAGCTGAGAAAACATCAAGTGAGTGTAACTCTCTGCAAGTGAGTGTTCCCATCCTTGCCGCCAGCCGGCTATCGGAAGAATACAATAATTTTCTTGTATGTTTGTGTATTAAATTTAATTATATACCGGGTATGCATAATTTTAAACCACGCTTATGTCGGATCAACTCGTTCTAAGCTTATCGTTTATTAGTCAGAAAATAAACTGTTTACAATTCCGTTTAATGTTACTATCAATGCTGAAAAACTGAAACCCGCGCCGTAGCATTCCGAGAAAACTGGACAACTAAAATCGTTGCTTTTGAGTTTCACCTGTGATCTTGTATTACTTTTTTCGCGTTCCCGTGTTTATAAGATTTCGGATAATAAAACCGTTGTACATATTTATTATCCGCGTATGTTCGCAAAGCGTAATATAAGTTGCAAATGTGATGAACAAAAAAAGTTATCATAAGTGTTCGAAAAAAAAAAAACAAATTATGGAACTCGGCACGAATAAATCGACGCGGAAAACGTGGTCCACTTGTCACTGAATCGTACGATAATCTTGAACTTTCTAAAGAAAGAGATACTTCGCCGTTTTGATCGCTGATTGCCTGCTTGTAAATCTGAAATAGAAAATAGTATTAAATTGTGATACGTTCTCCACTGTTATATTTATATATAGGTTAAATTTACCTCCATCTCTCTGAAAAAAAAAACGGTATATTAGCAGTGAAAAATAAAAAGAGTAAAAAAATAAATAAAACCCGATTTAATCCACCTATGGTGAACAGAACCCTTCTTACACTTATTAAAACTATTGTTGTATCATTTGTATTTAAAATATTTATTTTGTGTGATGGACCAAAAGTTCTAGAAAATATTGTGGATTTGGCATCTAGTAGATTGGTTTCCAAAATAGCATCATGGACCATGGACTAAACTACCAGAAATGCCAGATACCTTCTAAAATTTAAAAAAAATAGCTTACATATTCTGGAATATTGTATCTTTTGTTAACTGCCAAAAGATCTCGAATGGATTAACAAATGGATAAGAAAATCAGCGAGATACACTTTGTCTAATATCTCCTAATCAGTCGAATAAATTAGTCGAAAGGACAAAAATGATATATCTACTAAGTTAATCAGTTTTGGCATTAGCTAGTTATTTTGGCTGTCCGGTTCTTGCATTTTTCCCACAATATATGAATTCAAAGCTTTCATTTAACATATTGTTAGTTTTCATAGAATTCCTGTTTATTTGTAATTTGTTAATTATAATTTTATTGAAAACAATAACCTACTAGTATACACTTTATATGAGGTCAAGGTCAGCATTATTTATTGAACAATAATTTCCCATAGACTGGTCAAAAGCTCATGCAAGATAACATGCGATTACAATAATAAAAAAAAGGAATTTATTGAAATACTCTTTGAAAGATATCTCAGTAACCAAATGTCCAATCAAAATAACATTTCAGGGCCTTTTACAAGGATACTGTAGCTTTTATTTGGTGCTAAGAGAACCCAAATCGGTTCTCGGCTGAGATGTTTATTATGATACACTTGGTCAAAAATCTCTCAAAAGGTTAACCTGTATTACTCCCATGTACTCTTTGAAAGATATCTCGATAACCAAATGTCCAATCCTAATAAAATTGTATAGGGTTCTACTAGGATGTTAAAGCTGTCATTTGGTGCCAGGAGAACCGAAATCGGTTGGCAGACGGCTGAGATATTTCTTATGATACACATGGTCAAAAATCTCAAAAAGTTTACTTGTATAAATCCTTAGTACTCTTCAAAAGATATCTCTGTAACCAAATATCCAATGGCTAAAATATAAACGACTCATAAGAAAGTGATCATTCATCATAAATAATTTTAAAAGTCCCAGTGAAGAAACAGGGGTGTAAGCAGCATAAATAACAAAAGTTCCATAAACAAATAGAAAAATGCATAAATAAATCAAAAGTTTCCATAAATAATTGATTTTTGAGCAATTAAAAACGTCAAAAATGCAGTGAATAATTCAACTGTTGCAATAAAAAAGCCAATTTTCCCACCAAAAAACTTCGAATTTTCCATAAATAAATTTGACTTTCCATAATAAATTAAAAAAAATCACAATAAAAAAATATCAAAAAAGCAATAAATAATTCAAAAAGTGCAATAGCAAAAAAATAGATTATCAATAAATGTCAAAAAATGAGCAATAAACGTAAATCCATTTTGAGCCAAAAATATATATACCATGCGACGAAGCCGCATAGAGGATTGAGGAACTGAGGCGGCAGAAGGCCGCCGAAGTTTCCGATATCCGATGCACCGCAACTGCATCGATTCGGCTCTAGGCAAACCACAGATTCAAGAATTTGCTCGGTATAATGCAAACATAGATGTTATCCCTTTTTATGGTTCGACGAGCGATAGCGAGTTCGGACAGCAAGCAATTGCTCGGTAAATTGCAATCATAGTTACGCAAGCTTTTCAGTCGTTTCAGTCATATAAGTGCGATTCAGCATTTCACTGTCTCATACTTTCCTGCATTTGTTTTGCATGGGTGATTTCGTTATTTTTTATTGCATTTTTTGAATTGTTTTTATTGCTTTTTCGATATTTTTTTATTGTGAATTTTCTAATTTATTATAGAAACATCGGATTTATTTATGGAAAATTCGGTTATATGGTGGGAAAATTAGCTTTTTTTATTGCAACAGTTGATTTATTCATTGCATTTTTGACGTTTTTAATTGCTTAAAAATCAATTATTTATGGAAACTTTTGATTTATTTATGCATTTTTCTATTTGTTTATGGAACTTTTGTTATTTATTACTGCTTACACCCCTGTTTTTTCACTGGGACTATTCGAATTATTTATGGGAAATTTTGTATTTATTATGGAACGTTTAATTGTCTGCCAATGTCCAATCCTAATAAAATTTCTGGGCAACTTACTAGGATGTTGTAGCTTCCATTTGGTGCCAAGAGAACCTAAATTAATTGACACACGGCTGAGATATTTAGTATGATACACTTTGTTAAAATTCTTAAAAAGTTTGGTTGTATAACTCCTAAGTACTCTTCGAAAGATATCTCAGTAACCAAATGTCCAATCGAAATAAAATTACAGAGCGTTCTACTAGGATGTTGTAGCTTTCGTTTGCTGCCAAGAGAACTCAAATTGGTTGACAGACGGCTGAGATATTCATCAATATGCTAAATGTCAAAAATCTCTCAAAAAGCTAACCTATATTACTTCAAAGTACTCTTCGAAAGATATCTCGGTAACCAAATGTCCGATCGTAATAAAATTCAATAGGGTTCTACTAGGGTGTTGTAGCTTTCATTTGCAACTAAGAGAATCCAAATCGGATATCAGACGGCTGAGAAACGTGCGTGACTTTTTTTTTGTAACAAACGCACACACACACACACACACACACACACACACACACACACACACACACACACACACACACACACACACACACACACACACACACACACACACACACACACACACACACACACACACACACACACACACACACACACACACACACACACACACACACACACACACACACACACACACACACACACACACACACACACACACACACACACACACACACACACAAGGGGCAGCAGGGACAGGAGTCCAGGGGCTTGACGAACCCCCCCTTCTGCGAGTCGGGTGGAAGCTTGGGAATATTTCCTTAGCGAAAACCGTCCACACACCCGTGTGGGTTACCACCTTTGGCTCTTCCTTCGGGGAGTGACCGGGCTTCTGGTTTCCAGACAGCTCAAGCAGAGTATGCCTAGGATGTGGTGGGGTTCCAACAGTGGGCTCTTTTGGTTCCCTATAAAAAGCCACACATCCGCAAGCAACTCCGTGCAAGCGACCTGGTACCGCTTCCAAAGTGCCTTAGCCCAAACACCTGGAGTGCCAACCGGCACATCAGGATCGATGCCAGTAAGATCCTGATTATGGCATACTGGTAAACGCTAACGACACCGGACTACGGATTATGGATTGGATGGCGACGATGGGCTGACATTCGGGCTATTCTGCTCCCTGAGTAAAGTAGGGTGACACCAACTTGAAACGGCGAGTGGGCTAATGGCACGTTTGCCTCCGTCCCGGTAAAACCTTGGCAGGCCTCCGGATACGTTCATCATCTGTCCATCACGTTGATGGGTACTAGGCTCGGATGGAACATTCCCGACTTACGCTGATCTGGCTCTGGACACGGACCCCATGAAGGAACGTGTTCAACCCTCGCTTGGCCTCCCTGTTTCATAGACAACCAAGAGATCACGAAAGCGACTAGATACAACGGATGGTGATAGCGGTGCGGAGGGGGGACCCAATAGAATGGAGACATCAAACTATACCGAAGTAGTTGGAGAGAACGCGGACGCGTTCAGAAGAAGTGGAGTGGTGCAGCGATCACCAGTGACGCCGCTGGAAACAGCTGCGAGAACGAGTAGCAGCGCGATACGGAGCGAGCCCCAAGGGAGCCAACGGGAGCTCGGGACTCCGAACCAACGAGTGTTCACACCGACCTCGAAGAGCAGTGTTGTACAGGAGTCGGGTCTGGGTGAGGTGAGGAAGAAGGTGAACGAACTGTACGAGTTTGTGAAGGACAAACACAACGTGCACCTGAAAATTAAGCAGCTGGTGGCAAACATCAAATCTGCTGTTATAGCCGCTGAACGCGAGCAAAAGGCGCTCAAGCTGAGAGTGGAAACAGCCGAGAAGTCTCTGATGGAAGCAACGGAACGAGCAACGGTTGAAAGCATGGAGACGCCGAAGAGCCACCGGAATACTCGCTCAGAGAAAAGGGGCCGGGACACGCCAGGCGAGGAGGAAGTCCCGAAGAAACAGAGAAGCGAACAGGAGCGTGCCAGCAATCGGAGTGATGATGGATGGCGCACTGTCGAGAACCAGCAGGTGAAGAAGAAGAAGAAGCGAAAGGAGAAGGAAGAGAAGAAGAAGGAACAGAAGAAGAAAGAAAAGCACCGGCGCCCAAGGGAGAGGAAAAAGGGCGACGCATTGATCGTCGAGGCGAACGACAAGACGACGTACGCTGCTCTCCTTAGTAAATTGAAGGAGGACCCGGAGTTGAAGGAGCTGGGCGAAAACGTGGTGAAGACCAGACGCACCCAAAAAGGAGAGATGCTGTTCGAGCTCAAGAAAGATCCGATGATTAAGAGCTCGGCGTTCAGGGAGCTTGTTGCCAAATCCCTGGGCAGCGAGGCTAACGTGAGAGCCTTATCACAGGAGACGGTGCTTGAAATCAAGGATCTGGACGAGGTCACTACCGAAGAAGATCTGAAGCGCGCACTGACTGCGCAGTGCAACGTCGAAGGGCCGATGGTGATTCGGATAAGGAAGTCGTATGGAGGCACCCAGACGGCGACAATCCGATTGCCGGCGGATGCTGCCAACAAGCTGGTGGTGAATGACAAGGTCAAAGTTGGATGGGCGGTGTGCTCGCTGCGACTGGCTCCCCGTTTGGCCAAGCAAATGGAGAGATGTTACAGGTGCACGGAGTTTGGTCACCACTCGAGGAACTGCAAGGGTCCGGACAGGTCCGAACGGTGCTGGAGATGCGGTGGAAACGGACACGTTGCTCGGGACTGCACGAAGCAACCCAGGTGCATGCTGTGCAAGCCGGAGGACGGCAATGATCATCCGACTGGAGGCTTTAAGTGCCCGGCCTACAAAAAGGCGAGGACAGGCCAACAATGATGCAGATAACTCAAATAAATCTGAATCATTGCGACACCGCACAGCAACTGTTGTGGCAGTCGACAGCAGAGTCAAAGTGTGATGTTGCGATTATTGCGGAGCCGTATCGGGTTCCCCCCGAGAACGGCAACTGGGTGGCCGACAGAGCTAAGATAGCGGCAATTCAAGTCATGGGTAGATTCCCTATCCAAGAAGTGATCGAATGATCACATGACGGTTTCGTAATTGCTAAAATCAACGGAATCTTCGTGTGCAGTTGTTATGCACCTCCAAGGTGGACGGACGAAGAGTACAACAGGATGTTGGATGCACTCACCGACGCGCTGGTTGGACGAAAGCCGGTTATCATCGGAGGTGACTTCAACGCCTGGGCCGTGGAGTGGGGTAGCAGACTTACCAATTCAAGAGGATACAGCTTACTGAAAGCCCTGGCGAAGCTGGACGTAAAGCTTTGTAATGACGGTACGGTCAGCACAATCCGCAGAGACGGACGTGAATCAATAATCGATGTCACGTTCTGCAGTCCTTCGCTTACGGAGGACATGAACTGGAGAGTCAGCGAGAAGTACTCCCACAGCGATCACCAAGCGATAACTTACACCGTCGGCTGGCGAGCCTATTCGGCAACGAGACGAACGAGGACCCGAGAGCGGAAGTGGAAGATACAGGACTTCGACAAGGGTCTCTTCATCGAGGCGCTTCGGACACACAGCGGTGCAAATCTCGACGCAGAGGAGCTGACAGAAGCGGTAGCAACAGCCTGTGACGCATCAATGCCAAGGAAGTTGGAGCCCAGATTCCGACGGCGCCCAGCTTACTGGTGGAATGGATCACTCAGTATCCTACGTGCTACATGTCTCAGAGCCAGAAGAAGTGTTCAGAGGGCAAGAACTGATGTCGAGAGAGAAGAACGGAGACTCGTGTTTCGCGAAGCTCGCGCGGCTTTCAAACGGGAGATTAGGCTGAGCAAGTTGAACTGCTTCAAAGAACTGTGCCAAGAAGCTGATGCCAACCCATGGGGTAACGCCTATCGAATCGTGGTGGCAAAGTTGAAGGGCCCGGCGACCCCCGCTGAAATGTGCCCGGAAAAGTTGAAGACGATCGTGGAAGGCCTTTTTCCGCACCATGATCCAACGCTGTGGCCGCCTACGCCATATGAGGACGAAGAAGATGAATCCAGAGGTTCACGGATCTCCAACGAAGAGCTAGTAATAGTTGCGAAGGGTCTGAAGGTGAAGAAAGCTCCTGGCCCGGATGGAATACCGAATGTAGTGCTGAAAACGGCGATACAGGCGTTCCCTGACATGTTCAGGATAGTATTGCAAAAATGCTTTGATGAAGGCAATTTTCCAGATAGATGGAAGATCCAGAAGTTGGTCTTACTGCCGAAACCGGGGAAGCAGCCAGGGGACCCAGCATCGTACAGACCCATATGTTTGTTGGATACCCTCGGGAAGCTATTGGAAAGGATAATCCTTAACAGGCTCACACATTGCACGGAGAGCGAGAATGGTCTATCGAGGAAGCAATTCGGGTTCCGAAAGGGAATCTCAACGGTGGATGCAATCCGGACAGTCGTGCATAGTGCAGAGAAGGCAGCCACGCAAAAGAGGAGAGGAAAACGGTTTTGCGCGGTAGTAACAATCGACGTGAAAAACGCTTTCAATAGTGCTAGCTGGGAGGCTATCGCCGTAGCACTACACAGGATGCGTGTTCCTAGTTACTTGTGCAGAATACTGAAAAGTTACTTCCAGAACAGAGTGCTGGTGTACGAAACGGAGTTGGGCCAAAAATCAACCACGATTACGGCAGGGGTGCCACAAGGTTCTATTCTAGGTCCTACGCTCTGGAACGCGATGTACGATGGAGTACTAACATTGCAGCTGCCCAGTGGAGTTGAAATCGTTGGATTCGCGGACGATGTCGTTCTTACGGTAACCGGCGAGACGCTAGAAGAGGTCGAGATGTTGACGGCGGAGGCGTTGGACACCGTTGAAGCGTGGATGACGGGAGCTAAACTACAGTTGGCTCATCATAAAACGGAAGTAGTGCTAGTGAGCAACCGGAAAGCCGTTCAATCAGTAAACATCAACGTCGGAGAATACGAAATTGCGTCGAAGCGTGCGCTGAAGCACCTGGGGGTGATGGTCGACGACCGTTTAAATTTTAACGCACACGTCGATTACGCCTGCGAAAGGGCGTCGAAGGCTGTCAACGCGATTGCTACGATTATGCCAAACGTCGGCGGACTGAGAAGCAGCAAGAGACGCCTTCTGGCTAGCGTTGCAACCTCAACCCTGAGATATGCAGTTCCGGCCTGGGCCGCAGCGCTGAAAACACAGTGTAACCGAGGGAAGCTGAACAGAGTGTTCCGACTAATGGCCATGCGGGTCGCAAGCGCCTATCGTACGATTTCATCGGAGGCAGTATGCGTTATCGCTGGGATGATGCCCATTTGCATTACCCTGGCCGAGGACGTGGAATGCTATCAGCGAAGGAATACAAGGAACGTGCGGAGCATCGTTAGAACGGATTCGTTGTCTAAGTGGCAGCAAGAGTGGGACAATGCGGGAAATGGAAGGTGGACCCATCGGCTCATCCCGAATGTATCTGAGTGGGTGAACAGGAAGCATGGAGAGGTGAACTTTCATCTGACGCAGTTCCTGTCCGGGCACGGCTGCTTTCGGAAATATCTGCATCGGTTTGGTCACGCACCTTCGCCTCTCTGTCCAGAGTGCGGAAACGAAGAAGAGACACCAGAACACGTCGTCTTCGAATGTCCCAGATTCGACGAAGCGCGCAGGGATTTGCCTGGTATGACAGCTGACAATGTCGTCCGCGAAATGTGCCGCGAAGAAGAGAAATGGAACGCTGTCGACCGCGTAGTAAGGCGAATACTGTCCGAGCTGCAAAGGAAATGGCGTGAAGACCAGAGGATCTCTGACCGCGATCGGAGTAGGCTTGATCCACCGTCGGGGACAAGACCGAGTAGACCGTGACGTAGTACTGGTTTGTGGTCGTCGGGGCGTCAGTGAACCGGAAGCCAACCTCCAACCGGAATCGCTGGGTCGACCTCGGCACCTGGCCGGTCGTGATTGAACTGCGCGTTCGGGAGAACTTCCGTCGCCGGGGATTTTCTCCGTCGGAGTAGGCTAGGTCCACCGCCGGGGACTAGACAGAGTAGGCCGTGAAAAGCACCGGGGAACGGTCGTTGGGGCGCCTTTGAACCGGAAGCCAGTCTCCAACCGGAATCTCAGGACTGACCTTGACGCCGACCCGGGAAGATCGGTTCGGAAGAACTTCCATCGCCGGGGAACTCTTCGTCGGAGTAGGATGGGTCCACCGCCGGGGGCTATCCGAGTAGCGAGCGACCGTGGTGAACTGATAGTTTTGGACTAACAGGAGCCGAAGTAAGTCGCTTAATGGCGAAAAAACGTAGAAGATTAACAAATTGCAAATTAACAAATTAACAAATTGTAATGTGCACTGACTGGAGTTGAAGTGTCGCTGAATGGCGACAAAAGTAGGGTTATTTTCCTTGAAATTGAGTGAATATGAAGAAATCGACCAGGTATCAGCGCCAGCAACCACTACGAACGAATACGCAAAGGGAGCGAAGAAAACCCGAACCAACTGCGACTGCTGTTCCTCATCGGTCGTTTCGCTTGTGAAGCAAACTGAATGGCGATCGTTCATGCTCAGTTGCTGCGGTGAGTGTGAAGATGGGGAAATGATTCAGTGGTTTTATTTGTTGCTTAAAATATGTTAAAACAATCATTCTGTTTGTATGGGAATGTTGTACGTGACTATTGTAATCGATTTAATTTGAGTTTATGTTATTTGCACTGTAATAACGGGATAAAAACTAAGTATATTCATTGCCGTATACGCCGGCGAAGAGAAAGATTCAGAGAGCCACCACGCATATGAACCACCGTTTCTCACTCTCAGTAATAAAATTGATTGCTCATGCTCCCACTTGCTTCTGAAGCATATTAGCCAATGAAGGTATACAGCTACCGCTCTGGGTTGAACAGCGTCGGTCAAAGAGGAGCAAATTGCGCTTCGTCCAGGGGAAAACGCTTCATTTTGCAAGCACTGAAAATAACAAATTCACTAACATGAGCTAAATGGCTCAGCACGACGCATGTTGCACGCTGATCGGTGAAACGCTAGAAATTAAACAAATTAATAGCAAGAGCTAAATGGCTCAGCATGAAGGTAGCGAAAGAGCTTAGGAAAGTAGAACAACAAAAGCGTAGAATAACAAATTGGTGATGGTGCACAAGGCACAAAACGCCTCCCCTCCGAAGAAATACTGCATGGTGGTACCGGAGGGGAATTTAAGGTGGAATCCCACACAGCGTCTTTAGAAGATTTTTGGACTCCTAGAATAAAAAAAAAAAAAAAAAACACGCACACACACACACACACACACACACACACACACACACACACACACACACACACACACACACACACACACACACACACACGTATGGAGGCACCCAGACGGCGACAATCCGATTGCCGGCGGATGCTGCCAACAAGCTGGTGGTGAATGACAAGGTCAAAGTTGGATGGGCGGTGTGCTCGCTGCGACTGGCTCCCCGTTTGGCCAAGCAAATGGAGAGATGTTACAGGTGCACGGAGTTTGGTCACCACTCGAGGAACTGCAAGGGTCCGGACAGGTCCGAACGGTGCTGGAGATGCGGTGGAAACGGACACGTTGCTCGGGACTGCACGAAGCAACCCAGGTGCATGCTGTGCAAGCCGGAGGACGGCAATGATCATCCGACTGGAGGCTTTAAGTGCCCGGCCTACAAAAAGGCGAGGACAGGCCAACAATGATGCAGATAACTCAAATAAATCTGAATCATTGCGACACCGCACAGCAACTGTTGTGGCAGTCGACAACAGAGTCAAAGTGTGATGTTGCGATTATTGCGGAGCCG
Source organism: Aedes albopictus (assembly GCF_035046485.1). Lineage (NCBI taxonomy): Eukaryota > Metazoa > Arthropoda > Insecta > Diptera > Culicidae > Aedes > Aedes albopictus. Next base: position 214,274,797 of record NC_085138.1, read on the forward strand.
TATCGGGTTCCCCCCGAGAACGGCAACTGGGTGGCCGACAGAGCTAAGATAGCGGCAATTCAAGTCATGGGTAGATTCCCTATCCAAGAAGTGATCGAATGCTCACATGACGGTTTCGTAATTGCTAAAATCAACGGAATCTTCGTGTGCAGTTGTTATGCACCTCCAAGGTGGACGGACGAAGAGTACAACAGGATGTTGGATGCACTCACCGACGCGCTGGTTGGACGAAAGCCGGTTATCATCGGAGGTGACTTCAACGCCTGGGCCGTGGAGTGGGGTAGCAGACTAACCAATTCAAGAGGATACAGCTTACTGGAAGCCCTGGCGAAGCTGGACGTAAAGCTTTGTAATGACGGTACGGTCAGCACATTCCGCAGAGACGGACGTGAATCAATAATCGATGTCACGTTCTGCAGTCCTTCGCTTACGGAGGACATGAACTGGAGAGTCAGCGAGAAGTACTCCCACAGCGATCACCAAGCGATAACTTACACCGTCGGCTGGCGAGCCTATTCGGCAACGAGACGAACGAGGACCCGAGAGCGGAAGTGGAAGATACAGGACTTCGACAAGGGTCTCTTCATCGAGGCGCTTCGGACACACAGCGGTGCAAATCTCGACGCAGAGGAGCTGACAGAAGCGGTAGCAACAGCCTGTGACGCATCAATGCCAAGGAAGTTGGAGCCCAGATTCCGACGGCGCCCAGCTTACTGGTGGAATGGATCACTCAGTATCCTACGTGCTACATGTCTCAGAGCCAGAAGAAGTGTTCAGAGGGCAAGAACTGATGTCGAGAGAGAAGAACGGAGACTCGTGTTTCGCGAAGCTCGCGCGGCTTTCAAACGGGAGATTAGGCTAAGCAAGTTGAACTGCTTCAAAGAACTGTGCCAAGAAGCTGATGCCAACCCATGGGGTAACGCCTATCGAATCGTGGTGGCAAAGTTGAAGGGCCCGGCGACCCCCGCTGAAATGTGCCCGGAAAAGTTGAAGACGATCGTGGAAGGCCTTTTTCCGCACCATGATCCAACGCTGTGGCCGCCTACGCCATATGAGGACGAAGAAGATGAATCCAGAGGTTCACGGATCTCCAACGAAGAGCTAGTAATAGTTGCGAAGGGTCTGAAGGTGAAGAAAGCTCCTGGCCCGGATGGAATACCCAATGTAGTGCTGAAAACGGCGATACAGGCGTTCCCTGACATGTTCAGGATAGTATTGCAAAAATGCTTTGATGAAGGCAATTTTCCAGATAGATGGAAGATCCAGAAGTTGGTCTTACTGCCGAAACCGGGGAAGCAGCCAGGGGACCCAGCATCGTACAGACCCATATGTTTGTTGGATACCCTCGGGAAGCTATTGGAAAGGATAATCCTTAACAGGCTCACACATTGCACGGAGAGCGAGAATGGTCTATCGAGGAAGCAATTCGGGTTCCGAAAGGGAATCTCAACGGTGGATGCAATCCGGACAGTCGTGCATAGTGCAGAGAAGGCAGCCACGCAAAAGAGGAGAGGAAAACGGTTTTGCGCGGTAGTAACAATCGACGTGAAAAACGCTTTCAATAGTGCTAGCTGGGAGGCTATCGCCGTAGCACTACACAGGATGCGTGTTCCTAGTTACTTGTGCAGAATACTGAAAAGTTACTTCCAGAACAGAGTGCTGGTGTACGAAACGGAGTTGGGCCAAAAATCAACCACGATTACGGCAGGGGTGCCACAAGGTTCTATTCTAGGTCCTACGCTCTGGAACGCGATGTACGATGGAGTACTAACATTGCAGCTGCCCAGTGGAGTTGAAATCGTTGGATTCGCGGACGATGTCGTTCTTACGGTAACCGGCGAGACGCTAGAAGAGGTCGAGATGTTGACGGCGGAGGCGTTGGACACCGTTGAAGCGTGGATGACGGGAGCTAAACTACAGTTGGCTCATCATAAAACGGAAGTAGTGCTAGTGAGCAACCGGAAAGCCGTTCAATCAGTAAACATCAACGTCGGAGAATACGAAATTGCGTCGAAGCGTGCGCTGAAGCACCTGGGGGTGATGGTCGACGACCGTTTAAATTTTAACGCACACGTCGATTACGCCTGCGAAAGGGCGTCGAAGGCTGTCAACGCGATTGCTACGATTATGCCAAACGTCGGCGGACTGAGAAGCAGCAAGAGACGCCTTCTGGCTAGCGTTGCAACCTCAACCCTGAGATATGCAGTTCCGGCCTGGGCCGCAGCGCTGAAAACACAGTGTAACCGAGGGAAGCTGAACAGAGTGTTCCGACTAATGGCCATGCGGGTCGCAAGCGCCTATCGTACGATTTCATCGGAGGCAGTATGCGTTATCGCTGGGATGATGCCCATTTGCATTACCCTGGCCGGGGACGTGGAATGCTATCAGCGAAGGAATACAAGGAACGTGCGGAGCATCGTTAGAACGGATTCGTTGTCTAAGTGGCAGCAAGAGTGGGACAATGCGGGAAATGGAAGGTGGACCCATCGGCTCATCCCGAATGTATCTGAGTGGGTGAACAGGAAGCATGGAGAGGTGAACTTTCATCTGACGCAGTTCCTGTCCGGGCACGGCTGCTTTCGGAAATATCTGCATCGGTTTGGTCACGCACCTTTGCCTCTCTGTCCAGAGTGCGGAAACGAAGAAGAGACACCAGAACACGTCGTCTTCGAATGTCCCAGATTCGACGAAGCGCGCAGGGATTTGCCTGGTATGACAGCTGACAATGTCGTCCGCGAAATGTGCCGCGAAGAAGAGAAATGGAACGCTGTCGACCGCGTAGTAAGGCGAATACTGTCCGAGCTGCAAAGGAAATGGCGTGAAGACCAGAGGATCTCTGACCGCGATCGGAGTAGGCTTGATCCACCGTCGGGGACAAGACCGAGTAGACCGTGACGTAGTACTGGTTTGTGGTCGTCGGGGCGTCAGTGAACCGGAAGCCAACCTCCAACCGGAATCGCTGGGTCGACCTCGGCACCTGGCCGGTCGTGATTGAACTGCGCGTTCGGGAGAACTTCCGTCGCCGGGGATTTTCTCCGTCGGAGTAGGCTAGGTCCACCGCCGGGGACTAGACAGAGTAGGCCGTGAAAAGCACCGGGGAACGGTCGTTGGGGCGCCTTTGAACCGGAAGCCAGTCTCCAACCGGAATCTCAGGACTGACCTTGACGCCGACCCGGGAAGATCGGTTCGGAAGAACTTCCATCGCCGGGGAACTCTTCGTCGGAGTAGGATGGGTCCACCGCCGGGGGCTATCCGAGTAGCGAGCGACCGTGGTGAACTGATAGTTTTGGACTAACAGGAGCCGAAGTAAGTCGCTTAATGGCGAAAAAACGTAGAAGATTAACAAATTGCAAATTAACAAATTAACAAATTGTAATGTGCACTGACTGGAGTTGAAGTGTCGCTGAATGGCGACAAAAGTAGGAAAATAACAAATTCACTAACATGAGCTAAATGGCTCAGCACGACGCATGTTGCACGCTGATCGGTGAAACGCTAGAAATTAAACAAATTAATAGCAAGAGCTAAATGGCTCAGCATGAAGGTAGCGAAAGAGCTTAGGAAAGTAGAACAACAAAAGCGTAGAATAACAAATTGGTGACGGTGCACAAGGCACAAAACGCCTCCCCTCCGAAGAAATACTGCATGGTGGTACCGGAGGGGAATTTAAGGTGGAGGTGAACTAGGAGAGTGTTTTTAGTGGGTAGGCGCACATTCGAATCCCACACAGCGTCTTTAGAAGATTTTTGGACTCCTAGAATAAAAAAAAAAAAAAAAAAAAACACACACACACACACACACACACACACACACACACACACACACACACACACACACACACACCCACACACACACACACACACACACACACACACACACACACACACACACACACACACACACACACACACACACACACACACACACACACACACACTGCTAGAATGGACTCGCTGGTGAAGTGGCAACAAGAGTGGGACAATGCGGCGAACGGAAGGTGGACCCACCGACTGATCCCAAATGTGTCGGCGTGGGTGAACAGGAAGCATGGGGAGGTGAACTTCCATCTGACGCAGTTTCTGTCCGGGCACGGCTGTTTCCGGAAGTACCTGTTTCGATTCGGTCACGCGTCTTCCCCTCTGTGTCCGGAGTGTGTGAACGTGGAGGAAACACCGGCGCACGTCGTCTTCGAATGCCCTAGGTTCTCGGAGATGCGCAGGGATATGCGCGGCCTGACAGTCGACAACATTGTCGAAGAAATGTGTCGCGACGAAGCTACGTGGAACGCTGTCGACAGAGCAGTAACGAGGATGCTGTCCGCGCTGCAAAGGAAGTGGCGCGAAGACCAGAGAGCGCCGGAACGCGATCGGAGTAGGCTTGATCCACCGCCGGGGACATGACTGAGTCGTCCGTTGCGTAGTACCGGTTTTTGGTCGTCGGAGCGCCGGTGAACCGGAAGTCTACCACCAACCGGAATCGCCGGGTCGACTTCGGCACCTTACTGGTCGGGATGAAAACATCGGTGTCGAGAGAACTTCCACCGTCGGGGTCTTTCTCTGTCGGAGTAGGCTAGGTCCGTCCACCGCCGGGGACTAGACCGAGTATATCGCGGAGAAGCACCGGAACTTGGTCGTCGGGGCGCCTGTGAACCGGAAGCCAGTCTCCAACCGGAATCGCAGGAGAGACCTCGGCACCTGTCCGGGAAGAAACGGTTTCGGAAGATGTTCCACTGCCGGGGAAGTCTTTGTCGGCGTAGGGTAGATCCACCGTCGGGGACTATCCGAGTCGTGCGCGAAAAACTGGAGTGCTAAAACGGCACCGTTCCTCGGAGAAACTCAGTATGATCCGAAGTACTTGCTGGTGGTATTAGAATAACAAATTTGGTGTGTGTTTGTGCTAACTGTGTCGCTGAATGGCGATAGGTTAGGTACGAACACGAGAACGACTAGAATAACAAATTTAATTTTAGAATAACAAATTTGGTGTATGTTTGTACTAACTGTGTCGCTGAATGGCGATAGGTTAGGTACGAAAACGAGAATGACTAGAATAACAAATTTAGAAGCGACAAAAAGTGCATGAGCACAATAGCAGAAGAGCGCATGAGCGCATTGCCCCCCCTGAAGCAGTCGCATATCAGTGGTACCAGGGGGATCGAGGCGTCAAGGTGTAGCAGAGTTTTTCCAATCGGTTTTCTCTGCTTAGGAGGTTGGGAGGAAAAAAAAAAAAAACACACACACACACACACACACACACACACACACACACACACACACACACACACACACACACACACACACACACACACACACACACACACACACACACACACACACACACACACACACACACACACACACACACACACACACACACACACACACACACACACACAACACACACACACACACACACACACACACACACACACACACACACACACACACACACACACACACACACACACACACACACACACACACACACACACACACACACACACACACACACACACACACACACACACACACACACACGTCTTGAAGGCGATGAGGTGCGACGCCAAGCTTGAGGGTCTTGGAGCCGACGTACGCAGTATCAGACGTACTCGTTCGGGCGAAATGATCTTGGAGCTAAAGCGCGAGAAAGATCACAAGGGCGCCGCCTACAAGAGGCTGGCAGAAGAGGTCCTTGGTGATGGAGTGGAGGTGAGGGCTCTTACGCATGAGGCGACTCTGAAGGTCAAAGACCTAGACGAGGTCACCGAAGCGGGAGAGCTCGTCACGGCACTGCGGCAACAGTGAGATGTTCAGGTGGCCGCCACAGCCGTCAGGCTGCGGAAGGGGCCAGCAGGGACACAGATAGCTCTGGTTCAGCTACCTGTGGCGGACGTTAAAAAGTCCGTTAAAGTAGGGCGGATAAAGGTGGGCTGGTGCGTATGTCCTCTGACATTCCACGAGCCACCAGAGGTTTGCTTTAGGTGTCTGGAACCAGGACACAAGTCGTGGGGCTGCAAAGGCCCCGACAGGCGCAAACTGTGCAGGCGATGCGGCGCTGAAGGTCATAAGGCCCAAAGCTGCACGAGTCCGCCCATCTGCATGATCTGTACCGGGAAATCCTCGAACAACAGACATCCGATGGGTGGTCCAAGGTGCCCGGCCTTCAAGAAAGCCGCAGTGAACAACAAATCACAGTGCAGGTAACGCAGCTGAACCTGAACCACTGTGATGCGGCTCAGCAACTGCTTTGTCAGGCAGTTTCTGAGTGGGAGACGGATATCGCCATCATATCGGACCCATACCGAGTACCCGCCGGCAACGGCAACTGGGTCGCGGATGGGACCAGAAAAATGGCGGCGATATGGACGACGGGTAAATATCCCGTTCAGGAGTTGGTGTCTACTACCTATGAGGGCTTCGTGGTGCGTGACTTTTTTTTTGTAACAAACGCACACACACACACACACATACACACACACACACACACATACACACACACACACACACACACACACACACACACACACACACACACACACACACACACACACACACACACACACACACACACACACACACACACACACACACACACACACACACACACACACACACACACACACACACACACACACACACACACATACACACACACACAAGGGGCAGCAGGGACAGGAGTCCAGGGGCTTGACGAACCCCCCCTTCTGCGAGTCGGGTGGCAGCTTGGGAATTCATCCTAAGCGAAAATCGTTCACACATCCGTGTGGATTACCACCTTTGGCTCTTCCTTCGGGGAGTGACCGAGCTTCTGGTTTCCAGATAGCTCAAGCAGAGGATGCCTAGGATGTGGCGGGGTTTCAACAGTGGGCTCTGTTGGATCTCCATAAAAAGCCACACATCCGCAAGCAACTCTGTACAAGCGACCTGGTACCGCTTCCAACGTGCCTTAGCCCAAATACTCGGAGTGCCAACCGGCACATCAGGATCGATGCCAGTAAGATTCTGATTATGGCATACTGGTCAACGCAAACGACAACGGACTACGGATTATGGATCGGATGGCGATGATGGGCTGACATTCGTGCTGTTCTGTTCCCTGAGTAAGGAAGGGTGACACCTACTTGAAACGGCGAGCGGGCTAACAGTACGTTTGCCTCCGTCCCGTTAAAACCTTGGCAGGCCTCCAGGTACGTTCAATACTCGCACCAACAAAGGTGGGTAGTAGGCTCAGATGGAACATTCCTGACCTACGCTGATCTGGCTCTGGACACGTACCCCATGAAGGTACGCGTTCAACCCTCGCTTGGCCTCCCTGCTTTGCAAAGATTACCAAGGGATCATAAGCGACTACTACAACGAGTGGAGATAGCGGCCCGGAGTGGGGACCCAACAAAATGGAGAATCTAACGAATATCGAAGTCGAGGAGGACGCGAACGCGTTCCGAAGAAGCGAGAGGATGCAGAGATCACCAGTGACACCGCTGGAAACGGCAGCGATCGCTACCAGTAGCAAAATCCGAAGCGAGCTCCAAGGAAACCAACAGGAGCTAGGGTCTTTGAACCAGCGAGTGTTCACACCGACGCCGAAGAGCAGTGCTGCTCAAGAGTCGGGTTTGGGTGAGGTGAGGAAGAAGGTGAACGAACTGTACGAGTTTGTGAAGGACAGACACAACGTGCACCTGAAAATTAAGCAGATGGTGACGAACATCAAATCTGCTGTAATAGCTGCCGAACGAGAGCAAAAGGCACTCAGATTGAGAGCTGAAACAGCTGAAAAGGCTGTAACGGAAGCTGCAGGAAGAGCTACGGCGGAAACTCGGGAGACGCCTAAGAGTCACCGCTCGGAGAAAAGAGGTAGGGACACGCCTGGAGACGAGGAAGTCCCGAAGAAGCAGAAGAACGATCAGTCGCGCGTCGACAATCAGAGAAATGATGGAAGAGACAGTGGATGGCGCACCGTTGAAAGCCAGCGAGTTAAGAAGAAAAAGCGAAAGGAAAAAATAGAAAGGAAGACGGAACCGGAAAAGAAAGATACACTTCGGCCATCTAGGAGGAAAAGCAGAGGTGATGCCCTCATAGTCGAAGCGAGCGACAAGACAACGTACGCTGCGCTTCTCAGGAAGGTGAGGGAGGATCCGGACCTTAAGGAGTTGGGCGAGAACGTGGTTAAGACACGGCGCACGCAGAAAGGCGAGATGATCTTCGAGCTAAAGAAAGGCTGTTAAGAGCCTGGATTACCGGGAAATCGTCGCGAAATCCCTGGGCAGCGATGCAAATGTCAGGGCTCTTTCACAGGAGGTGGTGATCGAGTGCAGGGATCTGGATGCGGTCACGACAGAAGAGGAACTGAGATTTGCCCTAACCGAGCAGTGTAAGCTGGATGTTCCGGTGCAAATTCGGTTAAGGAAAGCGTTTGGAGGCACCCAGACGGCGGCGATTCGCTTATCGGTTGACGCTGCAAACAAGCTGGTGGAGATCGGCAAGATAAAAGTTGGTTGGGCGGTGGGCACTCTGAGAGCCACTCCTCGAGTTGCTAAGCAGATGGAGAGATGCTTCCGGTGTATAGAGTTCGGTCACCAGGCGAGAAGCTGCAAGGGCCCTGACAGGTCCACATTGTGCTGGAGATGCGGCGGAAGTGGTCACGTTGCTCGAGACTGCACGAAGCAACCGAGGTGTATGTTCTGCAAACCGGAGGACGGAAACGATCATTCGACGGGTGGCTTCAAATGCCCGATGTACAAGAAGGCGAAGGCAGGTCAACAATGACAATGATGAAGATAACGCAAGTGAATCTCAATCATTGCGATGCAGCACAGCAACTGTTGTGGCAGTCGACAACGGAAACCAAGTGCGACGTCGCAATAATTGCAGAGCCGTACCGAGTTCCTATCAATAACGGTAACTGGGTGGCGGATAAAGCAAGGATAGCGGCAATCCAAGTTACAGGCGGGTTTCCCATTCAAGAAGTAGTGGATAACGATCATGAAGGTTTTGTTATCGCCAAGATCAACGGTGTCTTTGTGTGCAGCTGCTATGCGCCCCCAAGGTGGACCCCTGAGCAATACAATCGGATGTTGGATCTACTAACTGATAAGTTGATAGGACGTGCGCCGGTTGTTATCGGCGGGGACTTCAACGCTTGGGCGGTGGAGTGGGGAAGTAGGCTGACCAACGCAAGGGGTTACTGTCTGCTGGAAGCCTTAGCGAAGCTGAATGTTAAAGTGTGCAATGAAGGCTCTGTGAGTACATTCCGTAAGGACGGACGAGAATCCATTATTGATGTGACGTTCTGCAGCCCGTCGCTGATGAACAACATGAACTGGAGAGTAAGCGAAGAATACACGCACAGTGACCATCAGTCCATCCACTACAGCGTCGGTCGGCGGATCTCCGCTCTGCCGAGCACCCGGAGGACCTGCGAAAGGAAGTGGAAAACGAAGCAGTTCGACAAGGAGCTTTTCGTCGAGGCACTTCGGACAGACAGCGATACTCCCGCTATGACCGCTGTGGAACTAACGGAAGCAGTAGCGAGGGCATGTGATGTTACTATGCCCAGGAAACTCGAACCGAATAACCGCCGGCGTCCAGCTTACTGGTGGAATGAGACGCTCAGCACCCTACGTGCTGCCTGCCTTAAAGCTAGAAGACGATTCCAAAGAGCAAGATCTGAAGCGAGCAGAGAGGAACGCAAGGTGATTTTCCGCGAGGCCAGGACCGCTTTCAAGCGGGAGATTGCTCTGAGCAAGGCCAATTGCTCAATTGCTTCAAGGAGCTGTGCAGAGAAGCAGACGCCAATCCCTGGGGACAAGCTTATCGCGTCGTGATGGCGAAGATCAAGGGTCCAGCTACACCAGCTGAAATGTGCCCTGAAAAGCTGGAGGTAATTGTGAACGGCCTCTTTCCGAATCACGGTTTAACCACATGGCCACCTACGCCGTACGTCGACGGGGTGGAAGTAGCTGCCGGCGCAAACCGGGTGTCTAACGAGGAACTCCTTGCAATAGCCAAAGGACTAAAAGTGAAGAAAGCCCCTGGTCCAGATGGTATCCCCAACATGGCATTGAAAGCGGCGATCGAAGCGTTTCCGGACATGTTCAGGATAACGATACAGAAATGTCTGGTGGATAGCTACTTCCCAGACATTTGGAAGATCCAGAAGCTGGTGTTGCTGCCAAAGCCTGGCAAGCCGCCAGGAGACCCAGCATCGTATCGACCGATATGCCTGCTGGATACGCTCGGCAAACTCCTGGAGAAAATCATCCTGAACAGGCTGATAAAGTGTACGGAAAGCGAGAGCGGTCTGTCTAATAGGCAGTTCGGGTTTCGGAAAGGGAAGTCGACTGTGGATGCAATCTGGACAGTCATTGCGAATGCGGAGAAAGCCTCAAAGCAGAAGAGAAGAGGTAATCGTTACTGCGCCGTGGTAGCTATAGACGTGAAGAACGCATTCAATAGCGCCAGCTGGGAAGCCATCGCCACTGCACTACACAACATGAGGGTTCCTGACTATCTGTGCAAGGTTCTGAAAAGCTACTTCCAGAATCGAGTCTTGGTCTACGAGACAAACCAGGGTCAGAGATCGGTTAGAGTCACGGCGGGTGTGCCACAGGGATCCATACTCGGCCCAACGTTGTGGAATGTTATGTATGACGGAGTGTTAAGACTTGAACTACCCGGAGGAGTCGAGATCGTCGGTTTCGCGGATGACGTCGTCCTTTCGATAACCGGTGAGACCCTGGAAGAAGTAGAGATGCTGACGGCGGAGACGATCGGTTCCATCGAGGCCTGGATGAGTCAAGTAAAGCTGCGGTGGGCTCACCATAAGACAGAGGTAGTGCTAGTCAGCAACTGTAAAGCAGTTCAACGGGCCGAAATTAACGTCGGCGGACAGGTTATCCCGTCAAAGCGTGCGTTAAAACACCTGGGCGTGATGGTGGACGACCGATTGAATTTCAATTGCCACGTCGACTATGCCTGTGAGAAGGCAGCGAAAGTTGTTAATGCTGTATCCAGGATTATGCCGAACATTGGTGGACCGAGCAGCAGCAGCAGACGTCTTCTGGCGGGAGTATCCTCTTCGATACTTAGATACGGAGTTCCGGCCTGGGCTACAGCGCTGAAACTGAAGCGGAATCGAACAAAACTTTCGAGCACGTTCCGGCTCATGGCTATTCGTGTGGCGAGCGCGTACAGGACGATATCGTCGGAAGCAGTCTGCATTATCGCCGGGATGGTTCCCATATACATCACCCTGACAGAGGATGTAGAGTGTTACCGGAGAAGAGGCACTGCAAACGTGAGGAAGACAATCAGAGCGGACTCGTTGGCTAAGTGGCAGCAAGAGTGGAATGACGCGGAGAAGGGTAGATGGACCTACCGGCTTATCCCAGATGTGTCGGTATGGATGTCCAGAAAACACGGAGATGTGAACTTCTACCTAACACAGTTCTTATCAGGTCATGGATGCTTCAGACAGTATTTGTATCGATTCGGCCATGCAGAGTCCCCATTCTGTCCGACATGCCCAAACAACGAGGAGACACCGGAGCACGTGATATTCGACTGTCCGCGATTTGAAGAAGTACGTGGTGACATGCTAGCGAGCGCTGCTGGTAATCTGAGTCCCAACAACGTAGTAGAGAGAATGTGTCAGGACGAAACCGTATGGAATGCGGTGAACAGAGCGGTCACGCGGATCATGCCAGCTCTCCAGCGGAGATGGCGCGAAGATCAAAGAGTATTGGGTCGCGATCGGAGTAGGCTTGATCCACCGCCGGGGACTTGACCGAGTCGTTCGTTGCGTAGTACCGGTTATAGGTCGTCGGGGCGCCGGTGAACCGGAAGTCTACCACCAACCGGAATCGCCGGGCCGACTTCGGCACCTTACTGGTCGGGTTGAAAACATCGGTGTCGAGAGAACTTCCACCGTCGGGGTCTTTCTCTGTCGGAGTAGGCTAGGTCCGTCCACCGCCGGGGACTAGACCGAGTAGACCGCGAAAAAGCACCGGTGCTTGGTCGTCAGGGCGCCTGTGAACCGGAAGCCAGTCTCCAACCGGAATCTCAGAACCGACCTTGGCACCAGCCTGGGAAGTATCGGTAACGGAAGAAGTTTCAGTGTCGGGGAACTCTTCGTCGGATAGGGTAGATCCACCGTCGGGGACTATCCGAGTCGTGCGCGAAAAGCCGGAGTGCTAAATGGCACACGGACGGCATTAGAATAACAAATTTGGTGTATGTTTGTACCAACTGTGTCGCTGAATGGCGATAGGTTAGGTACGAACACAAAAAAGATTAGAATAACAAATTTAGAAGCGACAAAATGTGCATGAGCACAGAAGAAGAAGAGCGCATGAGCGCATTGCCCCCCCTGAAGCAGTCGCATCAGTGGTACCAGGGGGATCGAGGCGACAAGGTGGAGCAGAGTTTTTCCAATCGGTTTTCTCTGCTCGGGAGGTTGGGAGGAAAACACACACACACACACACACACACACACACACACACACACACACACACACACACACACACACACACACACACACACACACACACACACACACACACACACACACACACACACACACACACACACACACACACACACACACACACACACACACACACACACACACACACACACACACACACACACACACACACACACACACACACACACACACACACACACACACACACACACACACACGCGCGTCTTGAAGGCGATGAGGTGCGACGCCAAGCTTGAGGGTCTTGGAGCCGACGTACGCAGTATCAGACGTACTCGTTCGGGCGAAATGATCTTGGAGCTAAAGCGCGAGAAAGATCACAAGGGCGCCGCCTACAAGAGGCTGGCAGAAGAGGTCCTTGGTGATGGAGTGGAGGTGAGGGCTCTTACGCATGAGGCGACTCTGAAGGTCAAAGACCTAGACGAGATCACCGAAGCGGGAGAGCTCGTCACGGCACTGCGGCAACAGTGAGATGTTCAGGTGGCCGCCACAGCCGTCAGGCTGCGGAAGGGGCCAGCAGGGACACAGATAGCTCTGGTTCAGCTACCTGTGGCGGACGTTAAAAAGTCCGTTAAAGTAGGGCGGATAAAGGTGGGCTGGTGCGTATGTCACCTGACATTCCACGAGCCACCAGAGATGTGCTTTAGATGTCTGGAACCAGGATACAAGTCGTGGGACTGCAAAGGCCCCGACAGGCGCAAACTGTGCAGGCGATGCGGCGCTGCAGGTCATAAGGCCCAAAGCTGCACGAGTCCGCCCATCTGCATGATCTGTACCGGGAAATCCTCGAACAACAGACATCCGATGGGTGGTCCAAGGTGCCCGGCCTTCAAGAAAGCCGCAGTGAACAACAAATCACAGTGCAGGTAACGCAGCTGAACCTGAACCACTGTGATGCGGCTCAGCAACTGCTTTGTCAGGCAGTTTCTGAGTGGGAGACGGATATCGCCATCATATCGGACCCATACCGAGTACCCGCCGGCAACGGCAACTGGGTCGCGGATGGGACCAGAAAAATGGCGGCGATATGGACGACGGGTAAATATCCCGTTCAGGAGTTGGTGTCTACTACCTATGAGGGCTTCGTGGTCGCCAAAGTAAACGGGGTCTTCTTCTGCAGCTGTTATGCGCCTCCGCGGTGGCCGATCGAGCAGTTCACGCAAATGCTGGACCGATTAACGACCGTGCTAACAGGGCGAAGGCCGGTGGTAATAGCGGGCGACTTTAATGCCTGGGCCGTGGAATGGGGAAGCCGTTTCACGAACCAGCGGGGTCAGATCCTGTCAGAAACACTGGCCATCTTAGATGTCGACTTGGCTAATGTCGGTACCAAGAGTACCTTTAGTCGAAACGGAGCGGAATCAATTATTGACGTGACTTTTTGTAGTCCTGGCCTAACAAGTAGTTCGAACTGGAGAGTAGATGATGGCTACACTCACAGCGACCACCTGGCGGTTCGCTACAGTATCGACTACAACAACAGCAGACAGCGGATAGAAGAAGAGGCGGCTAGACCAAGGCCAAGCTCTCGTAGGTGGAAGACATCATACTTCGACGAAGAGGTATTTAGGGTCACGGCAGAGCGCGAAACTTAATCGGTTTAGACGGCGACGAGCTGGTAGCGGTGCTCTCACGTGCGTGTGATGCGACCATGCCTAGGCGAGTCCACCCTAGAAATGGGAGGCCACCGGCTTACTGGTGGACCGACGCGATTGCGGACCTGCGCCGCGCCTGCCTACGGGCTAGGCGGCGGATGCAGCGAGCACGATCTGAGGAAGAGCGAAACGAACGGCGGGTGGTGTTCGCCGCTGCAAAAGCCGCGCTCAAGACCGAGATAAGAGCAAGCAAAAAGGCCTGCTTTGAGGGTCTCTGTCAGAGTGCCAATACGAACCCGTGGGGTGACGCCTACAGGATCGTTATGGCCAAGACGAGAGGTGTGATGGCTCCTACAGAGCAATCTCCAGAGATGTTGGAGGGGATCATTGGAGGACTCTTTCCGCGTCATGATCCTAGTCCTTGGCCTCCTTTCGTAGGACAGCCGGGGACTGGGGCTGGCGATGAGGAAAGGGTCACCGATGTGGAACTTGCGGGGATAGCTAGGTCCCTTAGCGTAGGTAAGGCCCCAGGTCCGGATGGAGTTCCGAACCTGGCCTTAAAAGTAGCTATTGCAGAAGCTCCCGAGATGTTCAGGTCTGCTATGCAGAAATGCCTGGACGAGGGAGTTTTCCCAGAAGCTTGGAAGAGGCAGAGCCTGGTACTATTGCCAAAGGCGGGGAAACCACCCGGAGACCCGTCGGCATATAGACCAAGTTGGGCTGCTATTGCCGATACGCTCTTGCGTCTGGGGATACCGGAGTACTTGTACAAGATTCTCGGAAGCTACTTCCAGAATCGCGTACTAGTTTACGACACGGAGGTGGGTCGGAAGTGCTTTCACATAACCTCAGGAGTCCCGCAAGGTTCCATCCTGGGTCCGGTGTTATGGAATGTCATGTACTATGGGGTGTTGAGGTTAGAGTACCCAGTGGGAGTGGTGATTGTCGGATTTGCCGACGATATTACGCTCGAAGTCTACGGTGAAACGATCGAGGAGGTAAAGTTGACTGCCAACCACTCGATCAAGGATGTGGAGGCGTGGATGCGGTCCAGGAAACTTGAGCTGGCTCACCACAAGACAGAGGTGACGGTTGTTAACAACATGCAATCGGCGCAGCAGACGGAGATCAGTGTAGGAGAGTGCACTATCATGTCTAAGCGCAAACACTTGGGCGTGATGATCGACGACAAGCTTACCTTCGGTAGCCACGTCGATCATGCCTGTAAAAGAGCCTCCACAGCTATTGCGGCACTGTCCCGGATGATGTCCAATAGCTCAGCGGTGTACGCCAGTAAGCGCAAGCTTCTGGCTAGTGTTGCTACGTCCATACTTAGGTTTGGCGGCCCGGCGTGGGGTACCGCGCTAAGTACTGAATGCTACCGACGGAAGCTGGAAAGTACTTACAGGCTTATGTGCCTGAGGGTTGCGAGCGCGTACCGTACCGTGTCACACGACGCTCTCTGCGTCATTACTGGTATGGTGCCTATCAGCATTCTTATCAGTGAGGACATGGAGTGCTTCGAAATGCGCGGCACAAGAGGCATACGCAGGACTGTCAGGATGGCCTCTATGGTCAAATTGTAAACCAGTGTGTATGTCTCTATAAGGCCTGAAGAGACGATGTTTTGTTAGAGGGAATTTTGTGCATCCCTAGATTGGCTAGTCGGGCTCTGTAGTCTGTGTGACAAGTCAACGTACAGACTACTACCGCTCTTGAGATGTGGTATTCATTCGTGTGGAATCTGCCCAGCAATCAAGACGCGGTTGGAAAAGGCCGGAGCTCGGCTAGTTTTGATCAATTAGTTTGGAGCCAATAGTGCGAATACTGTTCACATTTCAGAAGTGGGATATTAGCACGTAAAGAAGGCTACGGTTCGCAATTGGTATAAATTATCGTAAGTTGGGAATATCATCCATTATTGGTGAGTATTATTGAACAGTAATCGCTTCAACTGAACATGAGAAAATTCTTGGTGACGTGTTCGCGACAATCGCGTTGTACCGTATATGTGCATATGTATGTGTGAGAGGATTACAGGCAACAGCAGCGCCTGTATTGATTTCCGGTGCACATACGAGGAAAACAACGCATGAACACAAGTGAAGTTTTTGTACCCATATTCCCAGTTATTTTGATCTTATATTGTTGACGAGTGTGCGTGTGTGAGTGGGCGCCCATGAATGTCAAAGAGTGTACGTATTAGAATGTGATGTCGAGTTTGTGAATGAAGGTTGTGTGCGTGACTGGCGGGGCGAGTTGCTGCAACTGCAGAAAAGGCCGCCATTGCTAAAGTTTTCCTGCCGTCGCACGGACGCCACGATAGACGCTCTGCGATTAAATAGAACATTTTGATCGTAAAAAGAACATTTACAGTGCTAGTGGAGCCAGAAAGAAATCTCCGTGCAAAATTCACTGTAAGTTACAAAAATAAACAACCTAATGTGCACGTCCGAAAGAAATTTGTGTGTTAACTTTTTCAGCATTTTGTTGGTATTCCCAGCTACAGCTTCTTCGTTCAATTGATCCAAAACTCGCTTCTGGTTATTGGTAAGTGCTTTATCCGATCTAGTGGGGCATGAATGTATATTTCGACAACTTTCAACAGCAAACAGTCACTATGAATCGATTGCGTGTTGATTATGATCGTCGTCCGAGACGCGCCGCTAATGGAGACGATAATGATGCAGGTCTCGCGATGCGGTCGAATGAGGTGGAGGCCGTCATATCCGAATTTGATCCTGACACCAATCGCGGTCAGTCTGCCGAAGACTGGCTCATCGAAATTGACTCGAGGGCCGAAATTTTCGGCTGGGATCAACGACGAACTCTATTGTACGCCTGCATGCGGCTCAAAGGCCCTGCAAAGTTTTGGTTTGATGGTTGCAAGCAGGAGCTGCGCAATTGGCAGATTTTCCGAGAGAGATTGTTGGAAAATTTCCCGACCGTCGTCGACACCGCTGGAATTCACAAAAGACTTCTCAACCTGAAACGAAAAGCGGACCAATCGGTGGAATCATATTTCCACGAAACAGTGGCTCTGGGTCGAAAGATCAGACTGTCGGATGATTTGATCAAGCATTACCTGATTAAGGGCCTACCATATGCATCGACTCGAGCCGTTATGGCACAGGACCCTGCTGTAACCTTGCCGCAGTTCTTGAACGCGCTCATCCGGGTGGAGCGAGCGACGAAGGATATCGAGAAGCGAGATACTGAAGTTGCTGGGCGATATGGATCCAACAAAACTCCAGGACGGAAATCACTCGATGCCAGGAAGTCGATGGACACCAATCGAGCTGACGCTGCTGTACGCAACGCAACTCCAGCACGAGCGGAACCGCAGCCCGGTCCGTCGAAGACAACCCCATTAAACCAGAAACGCCAATGTTTCATCTGCCGGTCTGAAGAGCATCTAGCACGCAAGTGTCCGCAACGCAAGGATTTTCGTTCCGAGGTGGTATGCAACCGCGCCACCATGTAAATAAAGTGGTTTATTCAAAGATTGCTACTATTAAAGGCGTACAGGTCACTGCTTTCGTGGATTTAGGTAGTGAGAGAACTCTTTTGAAAGAACAAACTGCGAAAATGTTGGCGTTGGATATAGAAAACGAGAAGTCATTGCTGAAGGGATTCGCCGGTGGAGTATGCACAACAATTGGAGCAGTAACAGAAAAAATTGAAATGGACGGATACGTGAATAAGCTCAGGATTTTGGTAGTTCCCGATAGCGCGATGCAGTATGACTTGCTGGTGGGGGACGATTTCTTTGGTAGAGAAGGAGTGAGTGTAGTGAAGACCGCAGACGCACTCGCCATCCAATGTGACAAGCCAGCAGTCCTGAGTGTAGAAGCATCGAGGAACCATATCACTACAGTGCCATTAAAAATCGACGATTTGAATGTTGGACCGTCTTCGGAAAACGCGAAAATGCAACTGGTGACCCTTGTGAATCGATATCGCTCCTGTTTCGCAGTAAACCTGAGGGAGATTGGTTATACGGATATTGAAACAATGCACATTTCGCTTAAAGAGGATAAGGTGGTTAGACATGTCCCTTACAGGGTGGCATACGGACAACGAAAATATTTGCAGGATGAAATAAAAGACCTGCTGGAGAATGACATTATAGAGGTTTCAACATCCGAGTATGCTAGCCCAGTAGTAATCGTACCAAAACGGACTGGTGGCCATCGAATGTGCGTGGATTACCGTATGCTCAACTCTATCATCCAAAAGGAATATTTCCCCACCAACCTCGTTGAGGAAGAGATCAACAACTTGAGTGGTAAGCGTGTGTTCACTTTATTGGATATGATGAACGGCTATTTCCAAATCGGCGTTGCTGAAGATTCACGGAGATACACTGCCTTTGTTACGCCGGACGGACAATACCAATTCAAGCGTGTACCTTTTGGCCTTTCCAACTCTGTCAGCGACGCTATCGTCATCAAGACCGAACAGTCGAAATACTCGGACGTCTTGAAGGCGATGAGGTGCGACGCCAAGCTTGAGGGTCTTGGAGCCGACGTACGCAGTATCAGACGTACTCGTACGGGCGAAATGATCCTGGAGCTTAAGCGCGAGAAGGATCACAAGGGCGCCGCCTACAAGAGGCTGGCAGAAGAGGTCCTTGGTGATGGAGTGGAGGTGAGGGCTCTTACGCATGAGGCGACTCTGAAGGTCAAAGACCTAGACGAGATCACCGAAGCGGAAGAGCTCGTCACGGCACTGCGGCAACAGTGCGATGTTCAGGTGGCCGCCACAGCCGTCAGGCTGCGGAAGGGGCCAGCAGGGACACAGATAGCTCTGGTTCAGCTACCTGTGGCGGACGTTAAAAAGTCCGTTAAAGTAGGGCGGATAAAGGTGGGCTGGTGTGTATGTCACCTGACATTCCACGAGCCACCAGAGGTTTGCTTCAGGTGTCTGGAACCAGGACACAAGTCGTGGGACTGCAAAGGCCCCGACAGGCGCAAACTGTGTAGGCGATGCGGCGCTGAAGGTCATAAGGCCCAAAGCTGCACGAGTCCGCCCATCTGCATGATCTGTACCGGGAAAACCTCGAAAAACAGACATGCGATGGGTGGTCCAGGGTGCCCGGCCTTTAAGAAAGCCGCAGTGAACAACAAATCACAGTGCAGGTAACGCAGCTGAACCTGAACCACTGTGATGCGGCTCAGCAACTGCTTTGTCAGGCAGTTTCTGAGTGGGAGACGGATATCGCCATCATATCGGACCCATACCGAGTACCCGCCGGCAACGGCAACTGGGTCGCGGATGGGACCAGAAAAATGGCGGCGATATGGACGACGGGTAAATACCCCGTTCAGGAGTTGGTGTCTACTACCTATGAGGGCTTCGTGGTCGCCAAAGTAAACGGGGTCTTCTTCTGTAGCTGTTATGCGCCTCCGCGGTGGCCGATCGAGCAGTTCACGCAAATGCTGGACCGCTTAACGACCGTGCTAACAGGGCGAAGGCCGGTGGTAATAGCGGGCGACTTTAATGCCTGGGCCGTGGAATGGGGAAGCCGTTTCACGAACCAGCGGGGTCAGATCCTGCTAGAAACACTGGCCATCTTAGATGTCGACTTGGCTAATGTCGGTACCAAGAGTACCTTTAGTCGAAACGGAGCGGAGTCAATTATTGACGTGACCTTTTGTAGTCCTGGCCTAACAAGTAGTTCGAACTGGAGAGTAGATGATGGCTACACTCACAGCGACCACCTGGCGGTTCGCTACAGTATCGACTACAATAACAGCAGACAGCGGATAGAAGAAGAGGCGGCTAGGCCAAGGCCAAGCCCTCGCAGGTGGAAGACATCATACTTCGACGAAGGGGTATTTAGGGAGGCGCTCCGCCGTGAGCGAAACTTAATCGGTTTAGACGGCGACGAGCTGGTAGCGGTGCTCTCACGTGCGTGTGATGCGACCATGCCTAGGCGAGTCCACCCTAGAAATGGGAGGCCACCGGCTTACTGGTGGACCGACGCGATTGCGGACCTGCGCCGCGCCTGCCTACGGGCTAGGCGGCGGATGCAGCGAGCACGATCAGAGGAAGAGCGAAACGAACGGCGGGTGGTGTTCGCCGCTGCAAAAGCCGCGCTTAAGACCGAGATAAGAGCAAGCAAAAAGGCCTGCTTTGAGGGTCTCTGTCAAAGTGCCAATACGAACCCGTGGGGTGACGCCTACAGGATCGTTATGGCCAAGACGAGAGGTGTGATGGCTCCTACAGAGCAATCTCCAGAGATGTTGGAGGGGATCATTGGAGGACTTTTTCCGCGTCATGATCCTAGTCCTTGGCCTCCTTTCGTAGGACAGCCGGGGACTGGGGCTGGCGATGAGGAGAGGGTCACCGATGTGGAACTTGCGGGGATAGCTAAGTCCCTTAGCGTAGGTAAGGCCCCAGGTCCGGACGGAGTTCCGAACCTGGCCTTAAAAGTAGCTATTGCAGAGGCTCCCGAGATGTTCAGGTCTGCTATGCAGAAATGCCTGGACGAGGGAGTTTTCCCAGAAGCTTGGAAGAGGCAGAGCCTGGTACTATTGCCAAAGGCGGGGAAACCACCCGGAGACCCGTCGGCATATAGACCAATATGCTTGATTGACACGGCGGGGAAGGTGCTCGAAAAGATCATCCTCAATAGAATGTTGCGGTTCACCGAGGGCGAAAATGGTCTTTCGAGTAACCAGTACGGCTTCCGGAAGGGGAGGTCCACCGTAGACGCTATCTTGTCGGTTACAAAAACCGCCGAGAAAGCACTCGAGCCTAAGAGGAGGGGAATTCGCTTTTGCGCGGTAGTGACTCTGGATGTAAGGAATGCGTTTAATAGCGCTAGCTGGTCTGCTATTGCCGATGCGCTCTTGCGTCTGGGGATACCGGAGTACCTGTACAAGATTCTCGGAAGTTACTTTCAGAATCGTGTACTAGTCTACGACACGGAGGTGGGTCGGAAGTGCTTTCACATAACCTCAGGAGTCCCGCAAGGTTCCATCCTGGGTCCGGTGTTATGGAATGTCATGTACGACGAGGTGTTGAGGTTAGAGTATCCAGTGGGAGTGGTGATTGTCGGATTTGCCGACGACATTACGCTCGAAGTCTACGGTGAAACGATCGAGGAGGTAAAGTTGACTACCAACCACTCGATCAAGGTTGTGGAGGCGTGGATGCGGTCCAGGAAACTGGAGCTGGCTCACCACAAGACAGAGGTGACGGTTGTTAACAACCTGAAGTCGGAGCAGCAGACGGAGATCAGTGTAGGAGACTGTACTATCCTGTCAAAGCGCTCCGTCAAACACTTGGGCGTGATGATCGACGATAAGCTTACCTTCGGTAGCCACGTCGATTATGCCTGTAAAAGAGCCTCCACAGCTATTGCGGCACTGTCCCGGATGATGTCCAATAGCTCTGCGGTGTACGCCAGTAAGCGCAAGCTTCTGGCTAGTGTTGCTACATCCATACTTAGGTATGGCGGCCCGGCGTGGGGCACCGCGCTAAGTACTAAATGCTACCGACGGAAGCTGGAAAGTACTTACAGGCTTATGTGCCTGAGGGTTGCGAGCGCGTACCGTACCGTGTCACACGACGCTCTCTGCGTCATTACTGGTATGGTGCCTATCAGCATTCTTATCAGTGAGGACATGGAGTGCTTCGAAATGCGCGGCACAAGAGGCATACGCAGGACTGTCAGGATGGCCTCTATGGTCAAATGGCAGCGCGCGTGGGACAGTTCCACCAAAGGAAGGTGGACCTATAGGTTGATACCGAGGGTAGATAGTTGGATTAATAGGCGCCATGGGGAAGTTTCATTCCACCTGACACAGGTCCTTACAGGTCATGGTTGCTTCCGACAGTATCTACACCGTTTCGGGCATGCGGATTCTCCCGAATGCCCAGTGTGCAATGGTTTAGAGGAAACGGCGGAACACGTTTTGTTCGTGTGCCCGCGTTTTCGCACAATGCGTGACCGCATGCTTGCCACATGCGGGGAGGACACAACTCCGGACAACTTGGTCCAGAGGATGTGTAGGGATGAGTTTGGCTGGAACGCCGTTTCAACGGCTATTACCCACATCGTCTGGGAGCTACAGAGGAGGTGGCGCGTGGACTCGGAGAATGGCTAGTCCAGATGCAGTACAAGAGGTGGTCCAGGGGTTCGGAGTCGGCTTCGTAGGTCATACCGGTGCCCTGCGGTCGAGATCGACCCTTACAACGATTAAGTGGCCGCGGAGAGGAAGTCCCGGTAGCGGTGCTGTCGTGGCGTCGGTCTACTGGGTTGGATCCAAGCCCGCGGTTGGAAAGGGGTCCCCGGCAAGGGTCGGGGCAGGTGGAGACCCTGCCGTCAGCAACCTACGGATGCATCTGATAGGGCCTGAAGGGTAGTGATACCCTTCCTTTGCGGGCAGGTCAGATCGGGTTGCATGTGGGCATCAGTTCTTGATGTCCGCTCAGCAGTAGGGCGCGGGCGGGGTTGACTCTGCCCGCCTTCCGAGGACAAAGGGAGTGGCGAGGACCACTCGGGAAACTGGCTAAGCGCCAGCATGCTACCGTGATGGACTCTCCAAAGCGAGTCATCGATGTTCGTTGCTGCAGGCTACGCAGCTAACCTTGTGGGTGCGATGTGCACTAGCCCCTCTCTGAAGCAATACCTTCTTGGTGGTTCCGGAGAGACGTAGGGTTTGGCGACCATAGGAATGGTTTAGTGGGTACGAGGAGAGAGTAGTCCTGGATTTTACTTTTGTTGTAGAAGACGGCCTGTCAGACCTACACTACCCTAACCTTCTGTTAGGGTGTCTGTTGAGCAGATTATCCCCCTATGGTTTAGAAGGAAAAAAAAAAAAAAAAAAAAAACTCTGTCAGCGTATTTTGTCGAACGATGAGCAAAATTATTGAACCGTTGAAAGAAGAGGGCATTTCATTTTACTTCGACGATGTACTGATTGCCACTGAGACGGAGCAGGAAAATTTGGATCTGCTGAAACGATTTCTCATCGAAGTGTCAAAGTCCGGGATGACGCTCAAGGTCGGTAAGTGTGAATTTTTCAAAACATCTTTGGAATACTTGGGCCATGTCGTCACGGAAGGATGCGTGTCACCTGGACAAAGCAAAACTGAGGCTGTAGATAAGTTTCCTGTCCCCGAAGATGCACGAGGTGTTAGGCAGTTTTTAGGCCTTACGGGATATTTCCGCCGTTTTGTACAAAATTACGGTCAAATAGCGGCTCCACTCACGAGGCTTACAGGAAAGGTTCCTTTTGTTTGGGGAAAAGCTGAACAGATTGCATTTGAAAGCCTTAAATTTGCCTTGACTAGACGACCAGTATTAGCTCTTTATGACCCTTCTCTCGAACACGAAGTTCACTGTGACGCAAGCAGTTTCGGGTTGGCAGGGATTCTCATACAAGTCAACGAGAGAAGTGAGGCTCAGCCCGTAATGTATTACAGCAGAGCTACGTCAGACCCGGAATCTCGACACCACAGCTACGAGTTGGAGGTTTTGGCAGTGGTTGAAAGTTTGAAAAAGTTTCGCTACTACTTGCTCAATAAGCACTTCACCGTTTATACCGACTGCCAGTCCTTGGCTTTAACGCGTGCCAAGAAGGAACTTAATCCTCGCATTGCTCGTTGGTGGCTGACTATTCAAGAGTTCTCCTTTGATTTGAAGTTCCGATCTGGTCGGCAAATGAATCATGTCGATAGTCTTAGCCGTAATGTAATACGTCGTGCTGGAGAAGTTGAACGCGTTATGGCAATAGCTGTCGATAGCTTCGATTGGGTAGCAGCACTGCAACTCCAAGATGGTAAAATCTGTAAGGTGAAAAAAATGCTTGAGGGATTATTAACGCCAGAAAAGGATATAATCAAGAGCTACAAAGAAGCGAACGGTCGCATTTTCCGTGTAACACCAAATGGCCTGAAATTCGTTGTTCCAACGAAGGTGCGTTTTCATGTCGTCAAGTCATTGCACGACGATATGGGGCATCCCGGAATAGATAAAACAACCGAGTTAGTGAATCAGGACTTCTGGTTCGAGAATATGAACGCTTTCATCAGGCAGTATGTGAAATGTTGTATTGAGTGCGCAGCAAACAAGCGAGGACTCGACGAAACTCGGATTACAATACACACTCACCTAAAGCAGCCTATTCCTTTCTGGGTAATCCATGCTGACTACTGTGGTCCTTTTCCGAAAAGTAAGAGGCAGAACACGCAGGTTCTCGGTATCATCGATGCTTTCACAAGATTCATTATTTTGCGCCCTACGAAGACTTGCAGTACGTCTGGAGTAATTTCGGTTCTGAAGGAAATTTCACAGTACTTCGGAACCCCGAAGGTACTTGTGACCGACAGAGGAGCTGCTTTCATGGCGAAAACGTTTGCTGAATTTTGTGAGGAAAGGGATATTAAGCACTCACCAGTAGCAGCCAAAACACCAAGAGGAAACGGACAGATAGAAAGGTGCTTTCAGTACGTCACCAACGCGTTGAAATGTTTTTCCATGGATACGGACGAGCGTGATTGGGATTTGAATCTACCAGCTATTCAGTGGGCCATGAACACAATGAAAAACCGAACTACTGGGGAGAGTCCGCAAGTTCTACTGTTCGGATACCGCCCGAGAAATGTATTGAGCAACAAACTCCTCAATGCATTACATGATGAAGCAGATCTTGTTGAAGAAAAGGAGCTTCTTCCGGAATTAAGACAAAAGGCTCTTGAGAGAATGACCCGCAACTCTGAACAACAAGCTGAACGTTATAACGCTACTCACAAGGCCCCCCAATCCTACAACGTAGGCGACTTGGTACTTTTGCGATACGAACCTCCAGCAGATGGTGGTTCTAGGAAGCTGATGCCACGATATCGTGGACCATACGTGATTGATAAGGTTCTAGATGCCGACCGGTACGTGGTCAAGGATACGCCAGCTACTCAAGTAACGCAAAAACCGTTCGAATCCGTATATGCAGCCGACAAGATTAAGTTGTGGGGCCAGCCCCCGGAAGACAATTTCCCTGATGTCGAGGAAGACGATGACGAAATCAACGAACATTGAATCAGGTATGTTCCGGCTAAAAAAAAAACGAATAATAAGATTGAAATGTAATCGTTTATAATTTTTTTAGTTTACAGATTTGAAACAATTCTTGAGAACCTCCCGAACAATTGAATTGAATTAGACGTTTTGGAAGGATGTCAATAAATAAAATCGTTTCTGTGAAAGTAAATGTAATGTGTCTTTAATAATTCCATGCCTGCTTTGACTAGAAATTGATCGTGCCGTGTGAGAAATGTGGTACTCGAGATTAAAAAGGTTTAATAATGATTATGGAACAGATTTCTTAGTAAATGTCATG
The DNA here is from genome assembly GCF_035046485.1 of Aedes albopictus. Taxonomy (NCBI): domain Eukaryota; kingdom Metazoa; phylum Arthropoda; class Insecta; order Diptera; family Culicidae; genus Aedes; species Aedes albopictus. The sequence continues at coordinate 214,300,245 of NC_085138.1, forward strand.
CGTGGAAGAAAGTGGTTTCCAATGTTATCATTAAGTGGTTCAAACATTCTGCATACAACGACACTTTAGTATCGGTTCTTTGAGAGTTATTAAAAAGTTGTTGACAAAAACTACTTAAGTAAACAGTAACGGTTCTTTGAGAGTTACTTATAAACGTTGCTTATAATGGTCATGCTATTTATGACCCAATAAAGTCAATTAGTAACGGTGCTTTGAGAGTTACTAAGTTTACAGATAACGGAGCATGATGAGTTGTCTGTTAGATATAAAATCCTTTAAGCTGATTAAGGCTTCAGTAGGGCCTATCTCCGGGGCCGAGATAAGCAGGATGGCCGAATGTAAACCAGTGTGTATGTCTCTATAAGGCCTGAAGAGACGATGTTTTGTTAGAGGGAATTTTGTGCATCCCTAGATTGGCTAGTCGGGCTCTGTAGTCTGTGTGACAAGTCAACGTACAGACTACTACCGCTCTTGAGATGTGGTATTCATTCGTGTGGAATCTGCCCAGCAATCAAGACGCGGTTGGAAAAGGCCGGAGCTCGGCTAGTTTTGATCAATTAGTTTGGAGCCAATAGTGCGAATACTGTTCACAAAATGGCAGCGCGCGTGGGACAGTTCCACCAAAGGAAGGTGGATCCATAGGTTGATACCGAGGGTAGATAGTTGGATTAATAGGCGCCATGGGGAAGTTACATTCCACCTGACACAGGTCCTTACAGGCCATGGTTGCTTCCGACAGTATCTACACCGTTTCGGGCATTCGAACTCTCCCGAATGCCCAGTGTGCAATGGTTTAGAGGAAACGGCGGAACACGTTTTGTTCGTGTGCCCGCGTTTTCGCACAATGCGTGACCGCATGCTTGCCACATGCGGGGAGGACACAACTCCGGACAACTTGGTCCAGAGAATGTGTAGGGATGAGATTAGCTGGAATGCCGTTTCAGCGGCTATCACCCATATCGTCTGGAAGCTACAGAAGAGGTGGCGCGTGGACTCGGAGAATGGCTAGTCCAGATGCAGTACAAGAGGTGGTCCAGGGGTTCGGAGTCGGCTTCGTAGGTCATACCGGTGCCCTGCGGTCGAGAACGACCCTTACAGCGATTAAGTGGCCGCGGAGAGGAAGTCCCGGTAGCGGTACTGTCGTGGCGTCAGTCTACTGGGTTGAATCTGAGCCCACGGTTGGAAAGGGGTCCCCGGCAAGGGTCGGGGTAGGTGAGACCCTGCTGTCTGCAACCTACGGATGCATCTGATAGGGCCTGAAGGGTAGTGATACACTTCCTTACGGGCAGGTCAGATCGGGTTGCATGTGGGCATCAGTTCTTGATGTCCGCTCAGCAGTAGGGCGCGGGCGGGGTTGACCCTGCCCGCCTTCCGAGGACAAAGGGAGTGGCGAGGACCACTCGGGAAACTGGTTAAGCGCCAGCATGCTACCGTGATGGACTCTCCAGAGCGAGTCATCGATGTTCGTTGCTGCTAGGCTACGGCAGCTAACCTTGAGGGTGCGATATGCACTAGCCCCTCTCTGAAGCAATACCTTCTTGGTGGTTCCGGAGAGACGTAGGGTTTGGCGACCATAGGAATGTGTTTTAGTGGGTCGAGGAGAGAGTAGTTCTGGCTTCTACTAGTGTTGTAGAAGACGGCCTTAACCCCACACTACCCTAACCTTCCTGTTAAGGTGTCTGATGAGCAGATTTATCCCGCTTTGGGTTAAGAAGGAAAAAAACACACACACACACACACACACACACACACACACACACACACACACACACACACACACACACACACACACACACACACACACACACACACACACACACACACACACACACACACACACACACACACACACACACACACACACACACACAGAAATTTGCTCAGTTCGTCGAGCTGAGTTGATTGGTATATGAGACTCGGCCCTGCGGGCCTCGGATCGAAAGTCGGTTTTTCGAGCGGTATTTATATCCTTCTTATGGGTGTAAGAAGGGTAAAAATAATAAATAGTGTAGAAAAGTACACCAAATCTTGATCCTGAAATGTTCCTGCATTTAAACAAACCAGGCTGGAAAATAGCAAGATCAAAACTTGATATGGTAGATCTCACACCGTAACGCACCATTCCAAGGTTATCTACCCACGTTACGGGTTGTCGGCTTCAACGATCCATTATATTTACATTGCATTTGCATTTGCATTACAGTTGCATATAAAACTTAAAATAAGGAAAAGGGGATGTGGTAGAGTTTCAATTAATATTCGTTTAAATTTCGTGCGCGTCTCGTGCACACCTTTACTGGTTTCAGCCTACACACTTTATTGTGCATATCCTCAGTCTCTCTGCTACCATGCACCTGGACAGATCATTTTCCTCCGCAGCGCGCGTGGTATTAGCCATGGTCCTTTTAGGTCGTTATCACAATTACTATAACAAACAGTCGAAATATTTCGAAATATTGCAAATCATTTCGGTTGCATTATGAATCATAATGTAATGTAGTTGATTGATATACAACCCGAGATTCCTCGGAGCTTGGAAAACTTTGGCGGTTTTTTCGATGATATTGATGGGAATGATAATATTCTAGTGAATATTTCCTGCCGATGAAACAATGTTTGATCCTAAATTTTGAAGCGTGTTCGTGAAGTTCGGTGTTCTTGAAGCAAAGTCGTTTTCTATGTTTCAGGACAGCTCAAGCTAAAAGGTTTATTTATTAATTCATGTTCTGATTCAATGCATCGCTACTTACAATTTAGTGGCCGAACAAGTGTTTCGACGAACAAAGTTTTAGTTTAGGGTATCCAATAATAATCTATAAATGAAAAGTTAATACGTAGAAGCAATAATAATTCAACTAATCTTACATTTTATACAGCTATCCACGCAAATTTATCATTTTATAAAGAAGTGATGTTTTCCAAATACTGTACAATTCAGGAATAATAAATCTATTTTGTTTAGTGACATTAATCTATTCGTCTCTCCCTTTCCTGACATTCGCTCATTGGGTCATCATTTTAGCTGTTCAACCGAGGGGCTTGCTGCTGGTGACATCCTCCCCCGCATGTCGCACTTGGTTACGTGCGTCATCCTCTGTGGAGCCACCATCCTCTGGTTCAATATCCAATATCGCCAGTTTAGCGACTGCTCTTCTCAGGACTCCGCTTGGTGTAGAAACATCTGCTTGACGTACTATTCCGTCTTTTCCAGGATATGTGCGTACCACACGACCTCTCACCCATTTATTCCTGATCCGCTCATCAGCAATAATCACCAATGCACCTTCACTGATCGGGCGAACATCTTGAAACCATTTCGTCCTTCTTGTAATCATCGGAAGATATTCGGTGATCCATCTTTGCCAAATTTTGTCCAAAGTTTTCTGCACAGAGTTCCAACTATTCCGCACAGATTTTCCGTCACATACAAGACTTTTGATTGGTTGCTGCACAACAGTCGAACAGAGTAACAAAAAAAGATTTGGAGTGCTAGCTTCTTCATCCGACGTTTGCAGAGAGACGAAAGTAAGTGGACGAGAGTTGATCATCATTTCCGCCTCCGCGAAAAGTGTCTCTAGTGACTCGTCGTCAAGCTTATCATCGACTGGAACCGCAGCTAGGGCTACTTTGATCGACCTCACCATTCGTTCCCAGCATCCTCCCATATGCGGCGCTGAGGGCGGGTTGAATCGCCACTGTGTGTAGCCATCTGTGAACGCACTGCCAAGCTCTGTACTGATTTCTCGAATTTCGTTGTGTAACTCTCGGCTTACTCCGACAAAATTCGTTCCATTATCGGAATAAATCTCTTGAGGCGCTCCACGTCTGGCAATAAACCTACGAATTGCCTTCTTACAGGAATCAGCAGTTAAGCTTCTCGCGACCTCTATGTGAACTGCTCTAATGGTCAAGCATGTAAACACAACTCCCCAACGTTTCACCGCGCTCCGTCCAAGCTTCACCAAATAGGGTCCGAAATAGTCGATTCCGATAAACGTAAAAGCACGAACGTATGCGGTTAACCTTACTCGAGGTAAAGGTGCCATTTTTGGTACCACGGGTGTACACTTGTAGACTCGGCACCATATACACCGGGTTTTTGTCTTACACAAGCATGTTCGTAGTTTCACAATGTAAAATCTTTGACGTATCTCGTTTAACACAGTCTCGTAGTTGGCGTGTCGGTTTTTTTGATGATACCAATCTAGAAGGAGCTCCGTAACACGATGTTCTCGAGGTAATATAATTGGAAATTTTGCATCGAATGATAAGTATTCGAATGATAAGTATTCGGTTAACCTTACTCGAGGTAAAGGTGCCATTTTTGGTACCACGGGTGTACACTTGAAGACTCGGCACCATATACACCGGGTTTTTGTCTTACACAAGCATGTTCGTAGTTTCACAATGTAAAATCTTTGACGTATCTCGTTTAACACAGTCTCGTCGTTGGCGTGTCGGTATTTTTGATGATACCAATCTAGAAGGAGCTCCGTAACACGATGTTCTCGAGGTAATATAATTGGAAATTTTGCATCGAATGATAAGTATTCTGCCGCATCAATCCGGCCATCAACCCGAGGAACTCCTCGATCATCGATAATCGGTGGTAGTTTTGCTAACTTGCTGGAGCTCTCAAGCGTTTTCTTCTTCGTTTCGTGTTGTTTATTGTGGTTCATCACGGCTACTTCATCGGGAAAACTTTCTGATTGGACTAGAATCCATAGCGATTTCTCCGCATCCTGTAACTCTTCTCTGCCCAATTGCCTTCCAAGTTTTCGAGAAGAACCATGTACAGTTTTACGTAGGTTTCCGACATATCGTAGAACATACGCTAGGCATCTCTTAAGACGCTCAAATTTGGAAAAGCGATTGAATTGTATCATTGGTTTAACGACGAAGTGTGAGCAAACAAAAGATGGTCTCAGCTCTTCGTTGGTTGCGTCCACTTGCTCCTCCATCCAGTCACCATCTAGTTCGTAAAGAAATGTGGGTCCTCGATACCAGCGGCTTCCAGGATTGATCGATGGGCCTTTACCCCATTTTGTTGCTTCATCAGCTACGTTTTGTCTCGTGCCGCCATCAGTTCTAACCGAGGTATGAGAGTGCTTGTAACGGAGCAACTTTAGTTTTCGATGCGACAAGTGAACATCTTACTTCTCCTTGATCTATGATCTGAAAGTAGGCAACTGCTGCGTAGGATTCTTCGCTCGCGTCAACAAAAATATGAAGCTGGAGGGAATCGTAGCTGTGTCTATCGTATCCCGGAAAGTAACAACGGCTAACTTTAATCTTATTCATCTCCTGTAAGGCGTTTATCCATTCTTTCCACCGGCAGAATATTTGGTTAGGAATTTTGTCATCCCATGCTAGGTTTTCTCGCCTTTCCCTGTATGATGAATGCAGCCACCAACCCAAGTGGATCGTAGAGACTCATTACGACGCTGAGTAGTTGACGTTTACTAGGAACGATGTCCTCGTACAACATCCGTTGTATATCTTCCCGTAAGCACAGATGGAAAGAGAAGCAATCCTCTTCGGGTAACCAGATCATTCCCAAAAGTTTTTCAAATGTACATTCCTTGGCCACAGAAAACTGTTTCATTGCCGTTGGTTGCGTTTCTCCAATCTGTTCGAGAACTTCCATCTTGTTGGAGGTCCAGTTGCGAATGAAGAAATCGGCCTTCCCGTGAACTTCTGCTACATCGTTAGCTAGTTGCACCGCTTCTTCAATGGAGTCGACGCTGTCGAGATAATCAGCGACATAGTGTTTTTTGATGATTGCCTCTGATGCCCTGGGGAAGTCTCTCTGATGTTCCAATGCATTTTTGTTTTTGACAAATTGCGATTGGGTGGGCGAACAAGTTGTTCCAAAGACAGCTACATTAGTCACCATAGTTTTGATTGGTTGATCAGCTGTGTCCCACCACAGAAACAGAAGAGCGCAACGATCAATAGGTCGGATGAGAATTTGTAAGAACATTTCCATGATGTCCGCCGATATCGCCACTTCACGCTCTCGGAATTGGAACAAAACTGCTAGTAACGGCGTTAGTAGATCCGGCCCCGTCAACAGGTGATCATTTAACGACACACCATCTACTTGAGCAGCTGCATCCCAAATTAGGCGAACCTTGCCAGGTTTATTGTGATTCGTCACGACACCCAGAGGTGGATACCACGTACTCGATGTAATTGCTTCTCCACAACAAGCCCGTTTCAAACTTGTCACAATCAGTCCGAGTAGTGGTTTCCTCCAAAATCTGCCTGGCTCGCTGCTCTTCGAGTCCTTCTTGGTTCGGTGCCGCCGCTATGCCAAGACTTTCTAATGAGAAGAACTCGCGAACGCATTCATGAAGGTCCTCTGAAGACGTCCGAGTGCAGATATGCATTTGACGATGCTGCAGCTGCTGTTCCCCTCCGAAGGCACCGCACCATACACTGCCCAACCGATGCGGGTTTTAGTTGCGATTGGCTCTCGCATACGACCCTCTCGTAGCTTTAGCGTTGACAGGAGATGCGCTTTGTCGATTCCAATCAGTATTCCTGGAGTAGCTGACTGAAAGCTTTGGATCGGTAGTTTCTTCAAATATTTAAATTGGTCCGCAAGTTGCTCGAAATTCAACGACTGCTCGGGTAGTCCTAGTCCATCAACGGTATACGCTTCACCCACTTTGTACCGTTTGTTGCTACCCAATGCCGAAATCTCCATCTGAACCATCTGAGCGTCTGATTTTTTTTTTGTTGATTCCGCTAGTCCATTGAATGCACAGAGATTCCGTTCGACCATCCAATCCCAGAGTATCAGCAATGGAATTTTTTATTAGAGTAACGGAAGATCCAACGTCAAGGAAAACAAATGTATTAACCCTTCCGCATTTTCCATAAAGCGTTACAGGAAGAACTCGGAAGAGTACTGACGCGGCTGGTTTCTGATGGATGGTGACTGTAGCATTGGCACCTCGCTCTGTTTCCTTTGGATCCGTGATTGAATCGCAGTGCAGCAAACGATGATGCAGCTTCTGGCAACCGTTGACACCGCATACTTCTCCCTTACATGGCCAGCGCAAGTGTGGAATTAAACATCGTCGACAAAGTTTAAACTCTTTCACCATGTTCCAACGAGCATCTAAACTGAGTGCCTTGAATTTTGAACAGTGTGCTGCTTGATGATCTTGAGCTTTACAGGCAGGACACGGGATCAGTTCTTCAGCTTTTCCTACTCTAACATCAGTCGCTTCGTCCTTTTTTGCAGTATACGGTGTAGACTCAGGCTCGCCTCGTTCCATGGTCGTATGGGCGTTTATATAAGCCTTCTCCTTGAGCTTTAGTCTGTCATCCTTTACTACCTTCTGATGAACACTGGCCAGTGTGACGCTGCTACTGAACACGTCCAGATCTACTGCCGATAACTGCTGTTGATACAAGGCCCAGTTGAATTTAACATTCGCAGGTAACTTGTCAACTAGCTCTTGAAAAAAAGCAGGATTTGACAAGTGCCAGTTCAGTCCGACGGCCTTCAGATGCGCACACAGATTTTGCACAACTAGTCCAAAGGATATTAATGTTTCCAGACGTTCCGGTTTCGGTGGTGGAGTAGCCCGAACTTTCTCAATCATAATGTGGACGATTTGCTCTGGCCGTCCAAACAGGATCTGCAATGTTGATAGCACCTGCGGAACCGTGGATGGATGTAACAAGAAGTTGTTTACTGCCTCTTTTGCAGGTCCTTGCAAAGCTCGCTGAAGTCGCAGCAAAAATTCGTTCCATTATCGGAATAAATCTCTTGAGGCGCTCCACGTCTGGCAATAAACCTACGAATTGCCTTCTTACAGGAATCAGCAGTTAAGCTTCTCGCGACCTCTATGTGAACTGCTCTAATGGTCAAGCATGTAAACACAACTCCCCAACGTTTCACCGCGCTCCGTCCAAGCTTCACCAAATAGGGTCCGAAATAGTCGATTCCGATAAACGTAAAAGCACGAACGTATGCGGTTAACCTTACTCGAGGTAAAGGTGCCATTTTTGGTACCACGGGTGTACACTTGTAGACTCGGCACCATATACACCGGGTTTTTGTCTTACACAAGCATGTTCGTAGTTTCACAATGTAAAATCTTTGACGTATCTCGTTTAACACAGTCTCGTAGTTGGCGTGTCGGTTTTTTTGATGATACCAATCTAGAAGGAGCTCCGTAACACGATGTTCTCGAGGTAATATAATTGGAAATTTTGCATCGAATGATAAGTATTCGAATGATAAGTATTCGGTTAACCTTACTCGAGGTAAAGGTGCCATTTTTGGTACCACGGGTGTACACTTGAAGACTCGGCACCATATACACCGGGTTTTTGTCTTACACAAGCATGTTCGTAGTTTCACAATGTAAAATCTTTGACGTATCTCGTTTAACACAGTCTCGTCGTTGGCGTGTCGGTATTTTTGATGATACCAATCTAGAAGGAGCTCCGTAACACGATGTTCTCGAGGTAATATAATTGGAAATTTTGCATCGAATGATAAGTATTCTGCCGCATCAATCCGGCCATCAACCCGAGGAACTCCTCGATCATCGATAATCGGTGGTAGTTTTGCTAACTTGCTGGAGCTCTCAAGCGTTTTCTTCTTCGTTTCGTGTTGTTTATTGTGGTTCATCACGGCTACTTCATCGGGAAAACTTTCTGATTGGACTAGAATCCATAGCGATTTCTCCGCATCCTGTAACTCTTCTCTGCCCAATTGCCTTCCAAGTTTTCGAGAAGAACCATGTACAGTTTTACGTAGGTTTCCGACATATCGTAGAACATACGCTAGGCATCTCTTAAGACGCTCAAATTTGGAAAAGCGATTGAATTGTATCATTGGTTTAACGACGAAGTGTGAGCAAACAAAAGATGGTCTCAGCTCTTCGTTGGTTGCGTCCACTTGCTCCTCCATCCAGTCACCATCTAGTTCGTAAAGAAATGTGGGTCCTCGATACCAGCGGCTTCCAGGATTGATCGATGGGCCTTTACCCCATTTTGTTGCTTCATCAGCTACGTTTTGTCTCGTGCCGCCATCAGTTCTAACCGAGGTATGAGAGTGCTTGTAACGGAGCAACTTTAGTTTTCGATGCGACAAGTGAACATCTTACTTCTCCTTGATCTATGATCTGAAAGTAGGCAACTGCTGCGTAGGATTCTTCGCTCGCGTCAACAAAAATATGAAGCTGGAGGGAATCGTAGCTGTGTCTATCGTATCCCGGAAAGTAACAACGGCTAACTTTAATCTTATTCATCTCCTGTAAGGCGTTTATCCATTCTTTCCACCGGCAGAATATTTGGTTAGGAATTTTGTCATCCCATGCTAGGTTTTCTCGCCTTTCCCTGTATGATGAATGCAGCCACCAACCCAAGTGGATCGTAGAGACTCATTACGACGCTGAGTAGTTGACGTTTACTAGGAACGATGTCCTCGTACAACATCCGTTGTATATCTTCCCGTAAGCACAGATGGAAAGAGAAGCAATCCTCTTCGGGTAACCAGATCATTCCCAAAAGTTTTTCAAATGTACATTCCTTGGCCACAGAAAACTGTTTCATTGCCGTTGGTTGCGTTTCTCCAATCTGTTCGAGAACTTCCATCTTGTTGGAGGTCCAGTTGCGAATGAAGAAATCGGCCTTCCCGTGAACTTCTGCTACATCGTTAGCTAGTTGCACCGCTTCTTCAATGGAGTCGACGCTGTCGAGATAATCAGCGACATAGTGTTTTTTGATGATTGCCTCTGATGCCCTGGGGAAGTCTCTCTGATGTTCCAATGCATTTTTGTTTTTGACAAATTGCGATTGGGTGGGCGAACAAGTTGTTCCAAAGACAGCTACATTAGTCACCATAGTTTTGATTGGTTGATCAGCTGTGTCCCACCACAGAAACAGAAGAGCGCAACGATCAATAGGTCGGATGAGAATTTGTAAGAACATTTCCATGATGTCCGCCGATATCGCCACTTCACGCTCTCGGAATTGGAACAAAACTGCTAGTAACGGCGTTAGTAGATCCGGCCCCGTCAACAGGTGATCATTTAACGACACACCATCTACTTGAGCAGCTGCATCCCAAATTAGGCGAACCTTGCCAGGTTTATTGTGATTCGTCACGACACCCAGAGGTGGATACCACGTACTCGATGTAATTGCTTCTCCACAACAAGCCCGTTTCAAACTTGTCACAATCAGTCCGAGTAGTGGTTTCCTCCAAAATCTGCCTGGCTCGCTGCTCTTCGAGTCCTTCTTGGTTCGGTGCCGCCGCTATGCCAAGACTTTCTAATGAGAAGAACTCGCGAACGCATTCATGAAGGTCCTCTGAAGACGTCCGAGTGCAGATATGCATTTGACGATGCTGCAGCTGCTGTTCCCCTCCGAAGGCACCGCACCATACACTGCCCAACCGATGCGGGTTTTAGTTGCGATTGGCTCTCGCATACGACCCTCTCGTAGCTTTAGCGTTGACAGGAGATGCGCTTTGTCGATTCCAATCAGTATTCCTGGAGTAGCTGACTGAAAGCTTTGGATCGGTAGTTTCTTCAAATATTTAAATTGGTCCGCAAGTTGCTCGAAATTCAACGACTGCTCGGGTAGTCCTAGTCCATCAACGGTATACGCTTCACCCACTTTGTACCGTTTGTTGCTACCCAATGCCGAAATCTCCATCTGAACCATCTGAGCGTCTGATTTTTTTTTTGTTGATTCCGCTAGTCCATTGAATGCACAGAGATTCCGTTCGACCATCCAATCCCAGAGTATCAGCAATGGAATTTTTTATTAGAGTAACGGAAGATCCAACGTCAAGGAAAACAAATGTATTAACCCTTCCGCATTTTCCATAAAGCGTTACAGGAAGAACTCGGAAGAGTACTGACGCGGCTGGTTTCTGATGGATGGTGACTGTAGCATTGGCACCTCGCTCTGTTTCCTTTGGATCCGTGATTGAATCGCAGTGCAGCAAACGATGATGCAGCTTCTGGCAACCGTTGACACCGCATACTTCTCCCTTACATGGCCAGCGCAAGTGTGGAATTAAACATCGTCGACAAAGTTTAAACTCTTTCACCATGTTCCAACGAGCATCTAAACTGAGTGCCTTGAATTTTGAACAGTGTGCTGCTTGATGATCTTGAGCTTTACAGGCAGGACACGGGATCAGTTCTTCAGCTTTTCCTACTCTAACATCAGTCGCTTCGTCCTTTTTTGCAGTATACGGTGTAGACTCAGGCTCGCCTCGTTCCATGGTCGTATGGGCGTTTATATAAGCCTTCTCCTTGAGCTTTAGTCTGTCATCCTTTACTACCTTCTGATGAACACTGGCCAGTGTGACGCTGCTACTGAACACGTCCAGATCTACTGCCGATAACTGCTGTTGATACAAGGCCCAGTTGAATTTAACATTCGCAGGTAACTTGTCAACTAGCTCTTGAAAAAAAGCAGGATTTGACAAGTGCCAGTTCAGTCCGACGGCCTTCAGATGCGCACACAGATTTTGCACAACTAGTCCAAAGGATATTAATGTTTCCAGACGTTCCGGTTTCGGTGGTGGAGTAGCCCGAACTTTCTCAATCATAATGTGGACGATTTGCTCTGGCCGTCCAAACAGGATCTGCAATGTTGATAGCACCTGCGGAACCGTGGATGGATGTAACAAGAAGTTGTTTACTGCCTCTTTTGCAGGTCCTTGCAAAGCTCGCTGAAGTCGCAGCAAATTTTCAGCATCTGAGTAGCCACAGGTACTTGTCGAGTTACTGTAGCTACTGAAGAATTGCGGCCAGTCAAGGGGATCGCCAGTGAAAGTTGGCAGTTCCTTGGAGATTACTTGTCTAACAGCCAGTTGCTCCGGGGATGGACAAAACACTTCTTGATTTCCCGGCAATAGCAACCTCTGGCTTCCCACTGTTGACGTCATGGAGGGTATTGTCGGATGGTTTATTAAAGACGGCAGATAATGGACCGATTGTGGTGGTCGGTCGTTATTTAAACCCGATGGTTTTTGGGAGTGGTAATTATGGTTTTGGTACTGAGGCAAGGGGGTGTTTGTTTCATTACGATAAGATGGAACGGCACTTACCGGAGGCGGTTCAATTACCAGCCCTGTAGTTCTAGTGGGATTTCCCTGCCGGGATGATGTTAGGTCCGTTGGCTCCACTTGCTGTTGCTCCAGGTGCGCGGTATTGCTTGATCTCCACAGCACTGTTGGGCGGGCGCATCTGATTAACCACCTGAAGTTGATCCGTTAGTCGTCGTTCTGCATCCTTTAGTCGGCGTATCTCCGCATCACGCTGCTGCAATTCCTCGTGCCGTCGTACCTCGATGGCTGTCTGCCGGTTCAAGAATTCCTGCAGCTTTATCTTTGTATCAGCTTCGTGTTTCCGAAATCTGTCAGTTTCAGAATCCTTCTGAAGTTGCAAACGTTTGATTTCATCAACCAGGTCCAGTTCTCGTCTTCGCCGTGAATCAATTTCGCTTTGATGACGTTCTTCTAATTCGTTTATCTTGCGCCGAGGGACAGTGTCAATTTGCCACTGACCGTAGGGTAATATGACATTACTTGCCAGTTTTGGTAGCGTTCCAGTGTACTTCACAGTCGGTTTTTGCTCTTCTAAAAGATTCTGCAAGGAGTTTAGATTTACCAACGAGATTGGTGGTGAAATCTGATTCGTGTCCGTCGGGGCGTTGCCCCCAGCTGCTTCTCCGGGATCGCTTTCACCGATTGTGATGCTACCGGTAGTGCGAGCTGGTGACAGCAAGTCTATTTCGATGGGATTCAAAGGCTCCACGCATTACGGGAAAAGGCTCTCGGTTCTCGGCTCTTCGCTCGTCGCGGATCGGAGTAGAAGTGCATTGCTGGCCATGAGCACCTACCGACTTTACTGGCGTATGATGAGTTGGTGTATACAGCTTAGACGTTTCTCCAACGACGCCCATACTAGGATCACTGGTAGATTTTGCTCGATTATCGACCCAATCTTCAATACGTTTTTCCGTGGAACGGGTGGAGCGATGTCTCCTTACGCTTGCAATTTCATCTTCCTCGTCCTGCTGGTTAAGCAGATCACGTTTCCGCGCCAAGTACTGCTTGTCGCGCTCGATTCTCTCCCTAGCGGCCCACTCATTCATCAATCTTTCCCGATCCATCTGCTCCTTACGTGCTTGCTCTTCTAGTGCTAGATGTGCTGGACCGTCCACAACTAGACGGGGGTCGAGATGCAGAAGAACGCGGAACGCAAGATTCACACGTAAACCGCTTTGGCACAAGCAACGTGATAATATTTTGCGCAGGTTTGGCATTGTAAGCTACACTCCGCCTCGAGTGGCCGATCACAGACGGCACATTCGTGATCCACACTACGAACGACTGCAGTTTCTGACGTCATGAACCTAATCATTCGACTTGTTTGTGGAGTATCATTTTCGTCACTGCGAACAATGCCGGTCATCGTTGCCTGGCATGTGTGGTTTGTACCAATCGGTTCGCAAATGCCGGAACCTTTCTGGTGACTGCTGCTTTCGCCTTAGCTTTAGCTTGCGAGCGTGTCTTCCTCGTCATGTCGGAGACGTTCGATAAATGGACTACCCGCTTTGCGCGCAGCCACAGTTGATCAGCAGGAGTAAATCAATTTAATTTTGCATGGCGAAATGCATCTAAACTTGAATTACTTGTAATACAAAGCTTTTCCCGAAAAAATATTTGGTAGGCTTAATAGTGGTCACCATTGTGCACAACCACTACCAAATATTTTTTCGAATAATGTGTTCCACTTTAAAGAATTTGCCTTTAGATGGTATTCGCCATACAATATTTTTGCGATTTACTTTTAGCGATTTTTCGCGCATAGAAGCTAGCGCCACATTGGTCGATGCGGAGAGTAGGAAAACAGCCGATGTAGTTAATTCATTCTTGAGAATTTGTTAGTGAAGTTCGGTGTTCTTGAAGCAAAGTCGTTTTCTATGTTTCAGGATCAAGCTAAAAGGCTTATTTATTAATTCATGTTCTGATTCAATGCATCGCTACTTACAATTTAGTGGCCGAACAAGTGTTTCGACGAACATTTTTTTAGTTTAGGGTATCCAATAATAATCTATAAATGAAAAGTTAATACGTAGAAGCAATAATGATTCAACTAATCTTACATTTTATACAGCTATCCACGCAAATTCAATATTTTATAAAGAAGTGATGTTTTCCAAATACTGTACAATTCAGGAATGATAAATCTATTTTGTTTAGTGACATTAACCTAATCGTCTCTCCCTTTCCTGACATTCGCTCATTGGGTCATCATTTTAGCTGTTCAACCGAGGGGCTTGCTGCTGGTGATAAAGCGAGAGCAGATTTTTTCATGACTTTGTTGTAGAAATGGTCTAGCCGCACAAATTTTTCATTTACCATATGATCAGGTTCAGCTTATAAAATACAGCTCATTTTAAAAGCTGAAGCTGAACATATGGTAAATGAAAAAGTTGTGCGGCTAGACCATTTCTACAACAAAATCATGAAAAAACTGCTCTCGCTTAAAAATTTGAGATCAAAAATTTTGATTGAATTTAGATATGTTGAAATGACATTTTCAGCACTGCAAAAAATGCTCCGATTTATATTAACGCTTTGGTAACAATAAAATTGGAAATTTCCGACCGCTCTTCTATCTAACGCAGTTTTGTATGAAAATACCAAAATTTATGTATCGGCTATAACGCTTGATCATAATTTCCCTTTCCCTAAAGCGTTCTGCGTTCTGGACGTCTAAAAAGTGTTTAAAGCAAAGTATCAAAACATCAAAGAATTAAATAAAAGTGCAATAAAACTGTTTTGACTAAGGGATTTCAGTTTTTAGTTGAACTTGAACTCTGCTGTGGTTTTCATCGAATGTACATAGCTAAAAATTTTAAACATATTCGCAATATGGTCTGAAGCATCTCATATTTTCAAAAACTCATTATCGACGACGCAACTCAAACAGGGCGATAATGGATGTTTAAACATTAAATAAACATCGCCCTTACTTGCTAAGCCGGAGTGAAGAAACGCAAATATTTAAACCAGGCTTAAATATTTGGCTTAACTAGGTGTGGTTATAGATAAACCAGGCTTACGTCGCACGGTGTGTTGAAACACGATTATTATCGAAGTTGCATGAACCTAAAATCTTTTTTCGTTAACTTATAACGAAACCGTGTAGAGAAAGATTCTGGGGTGTAGAAAATCTTTCATCGGGGAAAAATGAAATATTGTGGATTTACCGACTACTTGTATTCTACCGGTCGCTTCAGTATGGCCTCCAAAGTAGCCGTTTTATAAAATGAGTAACTTAAAAATAATTTTAAACATTTTATTGTATGCGCTATTCCTCGTTACCACTAGCTACTCAGCGACATTCATTTTTTGACAATTGAGTTGATTTTTATATGAAAACGGCTACTTTGTAACGGCTACTTAAGTAACCGGTAGAATACAAGTAGCCGGTAAATCCACAATAAAATGGATTTTAGTATTTTACCATTTTTTTCCATATAAAGCTAGTGTTACGCAAAAACAGTAAAGTCAATATTCTCTTTGAAATACACCTTTCCAATAATTAATTTGAACATCCATAGAGTGAAACAAATGTTGAACATTTTACAACGAATTATAAGTTGTTTAAGGCGATCGTTCTATGTGACCAGCCCACTAGAGTCTGTCAAATTTCATATATCAGAATAACACATAAATTCAATGCCCTCTATGTGAAGGTTCTGCCTCTTATCTCTTGTTGAATTTTACTCATAAATACATCGTCCTAAAGTATAGACGTGACTTGTGAATTTTCAGACCCGTAGTTCCTGTCGATGCCAACGGCCCAATTTCCCTTCTAACTGGCAACGTTAGTTTTTCCTGATGAACTTATAATAATATTTGATTCTGAGTCAACGATACCAGAAGCCTGACTTCTAAACGCGACGCCAGGACAGCATCAATGTTCTTCTATGTGTTGTGATGTGAATTATATTGATATATACCTTGTTTTGTGTGGCAGCCCAAAAAAGAGAACATAAAATTTTAGTAATAAAATTAAATTATTGTGTGCCCTGAAATTGCCTGTAATCATCCTTGCCATTTGCGCGTCCGTGTTCTATTTTTATTTCATTTTTCATGGCAATTTCAAAACATGAAATTATTTTCTATAATTGTGTTTAAATTTAAATGATGAAATTTATGTTTGACCTGTTACTATCTTACAATTGAGTTTATAAATTTGGAATAATGTATTGATATTTTGATTTTATATGAAAGAGCACCTTTTTCTGAGCCACTATGATTTTTTTCAGATTTTTAGAACTTTATTCTGGTACCTAAAACGAATTACATTTTTTGAAATCACCTTTTGACAGCCGGGCAACTGCTTGACAGCTCCGCCCAGTACAAAATGCGACGAGGGGTGATTCGACAAATCGCTCCCATACAAACAGTGTTGCCACAGGTACAGATTATTCTGTAAAAGTACAGATTTTTTTCAACTTTCTGGTACAGATTCTGTACGGTACAAATTACAGATTTTCAGCAAAAGGTACAGAATGGTACAGATTTTTTGAATTTGAGAAAAATACATTAAAATTCAAATTAAAAACATTTTTAATACTGATATTTTTGTTTTTAAAGTTCAGAAATTGTTAACAGTATACTCAAATTAAGTGTTTTTCATAGTTTAGACTGAATGTAATGCTCTTTTTTGTGTATTTTAAGCGATTTTAAATCAAATGTGGTACAAATTTGGTACAGATTTTGGGTACAGATTTTTCGAATGTCTGGTACAGATAAATAAGATTTTTGAGCCTCTGGTACAGATAAAAATGTACAAACTTCAAACTGATTTTTAAATAGGTTCCCGGGCTCCTAAATTCACGAAAATTTGGAATTCGGCTCAGTTTGACACGCAGATTCAGAATATGGTATTATCATCGCTAAAGAAGCCAATTGTTGCAAGCACCTTTGATAAAATGAATCATAAAATCACACATATCAAATTCGATAAACTGGGTATGAAAAAGAAGCTCCTCATGTGGCTTCAATCCCATCAAAACAGACGCAGTATGTCTGTGAAAATTGGTGACGTCTCTTCACCGTTCACCGTGAAGCACTACAGATACACATTAAAATATGACATTGTAGTGGAACCTTACAAATGCCTAATAAATTAACCCTCTAATACCCAACCCCGCCTTTAGACGGGGTATAGTTTGAGAATTCTTGTAATTTTTGTTTCGTGGACAATCAAAATTTTTATATTTTTGGCTGACATTTAGGACTGTTCTGTATATCTTAAAATGGTTTTTGGTGTCTTTTAAAGCGTATTTACATTTTTTAAAAATCATTGAAAAATTGATGTTTTAGTCACCTCTCAGAAGTCATTGTTTATTTTGTATTGAATCGATACAAATCACATATTTTAAATTTTTCCTAAATCATTCTATCATAGTAAAATAGTTTAAGGGAGTTGAATACACTCTAAAATTATTTTGCCTCAAATTACACGGAAAATAAAATTGTCAATGAAAAAAAATTAAAATATTAATATTTCAACAATAGTCATAAATTCAACCCCCCTCCCCCCTATGTCACACTTTTTGTATGAGATCTAAAATTTTTTTGTATGGGTCTCCCCCCACAAAGTGTGACGTAATTTGTGCACGACCCCATGTCGTTATGTTTAACCCTCTAATACCCAACCCCGCCTTTAGACGGGGTATAGTTTGAACATTTTTGTATTCTTTCTTGCCTGGGAAATCAAAACTTTTATATTTTTAACTGATATTTAGGACTGCTCTGTATATCTTACAATGGTTTTTGGTGTCTTTTAAAGCGTAATAACATTTTGCAAAAAACATTGAAAAAATGATGTTTTGGTCACCTTTTGGATGTCATTGTTTCTTTCGCAACAATTAACGTATTTTAAATTTGTCCTCAACCATTCTATTATAGTACACTGAAGTAAATTTTGTTGTTGTTTCCACCGAATCCATGGTAAAATTAAGAACTGTACCAACAATTTTCAACCGAATGCAAAATTCTGTTAATTGTACTGAAACATTGTCAATATTACCATGCGTGAAGTACCATTGACTAAAAACATTCTTGATGTTGCTATTTTGACATTGTATTTTTGACCATGTTTATCTAAGACGCGCAACATTCAAGTCTACATGGTCGAAATTACAATGCCCAAATAGTAGAACCAAGAATGTTTTTCGTCAACAGTAATACACGCATGGTAATATTGACAATGTTTCAGTACAATTAACAGAATTTTGCATTCGGTTGAAAACTGTTGGTACAGTTCTTAATTCTACCATGGATTCGGTGGAAACGACAACAAAATTTATTTCAGTGTAGAAGAGTTTAAGGGAGTTGAATGCACTCTAAAATTGTTTTCCTAAAGGTTACACGGAAAATAAAATATGTCATGAAAAAAAAATTAAAAAAAACAATATAATTTAACCCTCGAGCGATCGCGCTGTTGTATTTTGTACAACACGTTGAAAAAATCTCGCTTTTTGTACTCAGCATTAGCGTGGTGCTGACGCAGGTAGTCAACCGCGCGAGTTACGGAAGGTTAAGAATAATCATAAAATCTCAAAATGTTTTCGTCTCAAAAAATCCGCATCCCGAAAAGGCTTCCAGGAAAATATAAAAGTGGGGGGATGTTCAAAAATAAAAATTAGAAAAATCAAAAACCGAAATCTACAAAATCGAGAATTAAAAAGAATCATCTTCCAAAACATGCTTAAATCGATTTTAGATGACAAAAAATGATATTAAGATCAAAATAAAAAAATTGGGTATTAGAGGATTTAGACATCACATATGGACATACATAAAACAGAACATATATTTTGCCCTGTTACTCTAGTGGATAATAATTTTCGATGACAGGATGACGAGGGTTCATGTCCATCAGTCAATCCTGTAATCGTTTTTTCTCTGGCAGATTACCTTCTGTTCGCAGCATTAATTGCTTTCATAGCTTCAGTTTTGTCTAGGAATTTCTAATCCTAAGGGGCATCCTGATTCAGGTTTCAATACGAGACGTTAACATCTTGATGTTCCTGTTAGGGAAGATACACTTATTTGATAGTTGAATTTTACCCAAAATGACATGAATGTGGGCCATCAAAATGAGATTGCTCAGATCCCACGGTGCTCTTTTACTCCAGAGCACAATAAATGTACATTAACCCTCTAATACCAAAATTTTTGATTTTGATCTAAATATCATTTTTCGTCATCTAAATTCGATTTGAACATGTTTTGGTAGATGATTCTGTTTAATTCTCGATTTCGTGAATTTTGGTTTTTGATTTTTCTAATTTTTATTTTTGAACATCCCTACACTTTTATATTTTTCCTGGAAGCCTATTTGGCATACCAATTGTTTAAGATGAAAACATTTTGAGATTTTATGATTATTCTTAACCTTCCGTAACTCGCGCGGTTGACTACCTGCGTCAGCACCACGCTAATGCTGAGTACAAAAAGCGAGATTTTTTCAACGTGTTGCACAAAATACAACAGCGCGATCGCTCGAGGGTTAAATTATATTGTTTTTTATTTTTTTTTGATGACAAATTTTATTTTCCGTGTAACCTTTAGAAAAACAATTTTAGAGTGCATTCAACTCCCTTAAACTCTTCTACTATAATAGAATGATTGAGGAAAAATTTAAAATACGTTAATTGTTGCGGTTAAATATAAAAGAAACAATGACATCCAAAAGGTGACCAAAACATCATTTTTTCAATGATTTTTGAAAAATGTTATTACGCTTTAAAAGACACCAAAAACCATTGTAAGATATACAGAACGGTCCTAAATATCAGTTAAAAATATATAAGTATTGATTTCCCAGGCAAGAAAAATACAAAAATGTTCTATACCCCGTCTAAAGGCGGGGTTGGGTATTAGAGGGTTAAACATAACAACATGGGGTCGTGCACAAATTACGTCACACTTTGTGGGGGGGGGACCATACAAAAAAATTTTAGATCTCATACAAAAAGTGTGATATAGGGGGGGAGGGGGGTTGAAAATGGCCGATTTTTGCGTGACATAATTTGTGTATCACCCCCATGTTTACAAGTTAAAATAGCACATTGAACACAAAAATAAAACTTGTAATATAGTGCGCCCCATCTTGGAAAACTCGGTTGTTGTCTGGACTTCTTATTACATCAATGAAATTCCCCGCATTGAAAGGGTACAGCGTAAATATATTCGCTTTGCGCTACGTCATCTCAGGTGGAGGAATCAGCTAACATTGACAAGCTATAAAAGCCACTGTCAGCTTATCAATTTGGACCTTTCAGTGCAAGACGCAATGTGGTCAAAGTTTATTTTGTTGGAGATCTTCTTCAAGGCAACATTGATTGCCCCACTCTTCTAGGTATGTTGCACATCAACACACGCTGACGTAGTCTTAGATCTCATCCGTTCCTCAATCTTCCATCAGCAAACACCAACTACAGCATAAATTACAGCCTACATGAGCTGATGCGTAGTATTTCTTGTTTGTTCAATATTTGTTATTTTTGTGTAGGGTAGGCGTAATATGAAACTGTTAGAAGCAGTGTAGGTTGACCTGAACATTCCCGAAAGCTTACGAATCTCGCCGAACACGCTGAGAAATTATGAACCGACCGTTTTCTCTCACCGATGTAACAATATAAAAGACCCCATCTTGAGACCCATCTGCTTGTTAGTTGGATAGTAGTTCGTCGCCATGCCGGTCACCAAGTAGATAATAGAAGTAGTTTTAGTTAGAATAAAAGTATTGTCTATCCGGTTGGAATCCAGACCGACATTCAATCAAAAATTGCCATTTTCTTGGTCCACAAGTGTCGCAACTGTTTCGCATCTAGTGCGCTGTGTTGCTGACAACAACGGGAAGGATGCGCACTACCTTTGACATGATAAAAAAACGTCGCGAGTTGGGTCGCGTCGCGACTTGATTGTGCGAAGTCCGGTTTGGTGGCGGCCCGACAATATGTAAAGTAAATGTGCAATAAAGTATCCGTTTTTATGTAATAAGTGTTAGAAGTGAATAAAGTGACTGTTAAGTGTACGAAGACTGTGTGGTTGTTGCTAAAGACACTATATGCAAAAACACGAAATGTTCCAATTGGAATTCCAAATTTGCTGTCAATGTTATTCCAATCGAGCAGGAGACCTGTCAAACGCGATTTAAAAGCATTGCTCGACAGCATCATCGTCATGACGCGACAATCATCATCAACAGCAACTATCATCAGATTTCGTGTCTTTATCATACAGTGTCTTTAGTTGTTGCTATAGCTATGCGAAAGCAGGGATGCCAGGTCAATTTTTGAGAAATCTGGATGATTCAGGAAGATTTGTCTGGAAAAGTCTGGATTTGCGTGAAAACCTTACAAATTCCGGGCAAAAACCTTACAAATTCCGAGCAAAACCTTACAAATCCGGAAAACAAATGTCTGGATCTTCCAGACTTTTGTTAAATGAAACCTCTGGATAAATCCAGATAAATTTGGAAGGTTGGCAACGCTGTGCGAAAGAAGCTCACTATCAAGAAGCTTTCCCACCGAAGAACACAACCTATTCACCTCACTGTTCGACATAAAGGAAGTGCTCGATTTTCTCACCTCGAAAAGTCGATACACGGGGAAATGAAACTACTTAAAATCGAGATAAAAAGTACTCAAAACTAAGTACTCCCATAAGCAGGGTCGCCAGGTCAATTTTTGACAAATCTGGATGATTTAGGAAGTGCTTTGCGGCTTTCCGACAAATTATTGAGCAAACTTTCCCAAAGAACCCATATGTTTTGAAGCCTCTAACTATTGAAAAACAATGAAAAACCTGCGAAGTAGCGCTTTAGCCCTACAGTCTCCTATAAAATAGTTTTCCACAAAACCCGATGAACCCCTTTCTCCGCTACGGCTTTTTCGGAGAGATGCGGAGAATTTTCAATCAGCTGAGTGTCAAATATGACGTTTAAAATTTTTGTTTTGATCTGCTCCCATCCGCTCTGGAAATAAAAAAAAACAAGTCGAGGTAGCTTTTTTGTTGCGAAAATCTCGTCTGAAACACACGAAATCTGCGAATTTCGATAATATTTCGCGAAACCCGTGCAGGTCGAAGGCATCGAGGACGAATCGGACTGGGTGAGGAGGCGCTCCAAATCGTAGGCATCATAGACGAACGGCCGCTGGAGCTGAAGGCCCGGGAAGATTTCAGCAGCAGCAACAAGTGGCGGAAGCTAGCGGTTGATGACGATTGCGGGGGCTGGGGAAACGCAAGAAATGTTACGGCTGGATTCAGTAGAGCAGTGACCGAAATGGATTTGGGAAATACATCGAGGCGACTAGATCCGGAAGAGAGATTCCGACGAACATCCTCCCAGGCGATGACTACCACGTTGGATGGGAAACGGACCGGGCTGCCGGACGCCCGCGCTCTAAAGGAGAAAACAGAAAAGTTCTGTCGGCGGGAAGCCAAGCTGTGTAATCAGATGTCTGTCGATGCTTCCGGGTGGTATGCTAAAACAGTGGTTCGCGAAGTTTGAAAGCAGAAGCGAGGCGACAAGAAGGAATTCTGCACCAGCGTGGAAAATATAGGAAGATATGTAAACATATGTAATACAATAATACTTATAAGTATTCTTTGCTGATTGATTTTTATTCTTAAAGAGGTATTGAAAGGACATGGCAAATTGCAGTCGTGTTTTTTTTTTTTTCTTGGGAGACTACCGTTTTCGGCATTCGTCTCTTAGTTGCAGTCGTGTTTTCAATCGACCTCATTTATTATTATTATTAATATCTTTATTAAAGAGACTTTCAGCCCTTGGCTGGTTCGTCTCTGTATAAAAATATGAATCTTAAGGATTCATATCAAAGATTTTACAGAGTTGTTTTACAGAGTATTGATAATGTTTGTTTTTCAGAGTTGTTTTTGAGGTTACTACAAAAATATACGTTATTTTAAATACAGTTTTACAAATTAAAAATCATCATTTATAATTAAACTCCGGACATTAGTTGATTCACGTTATCAGAATCCAATTTCGCTCAGTGTGTATACGTTTGGGCTGGTTGACATCTAGGCGGCGACACTGGCGGAAAAGCGACAACACAAGCGTCAACGGGAGGTGTTTTTCTCATCAGTCACAAGATGGCAGGCAGCTCGCATTCGCTTTCGTTGCTAGGTGAAGACTGTCAAAAACTCAAAAGAAAAGAAGTTTGATTGTTTATGTTCGAGGTACTAGAAAATTTGTGAAACAAGAATCCTATAGTTTTTACGAACGAAAATGCAGAAATTGCAGTTTATTGGGATGTGTAAACACCCCCGCATATAGGGGAGAGCGGCATGTAAAAATCGTCATTAATTAGCAACCCATTTCTTAGACATCTCGTTTCAACAGTAAGTGTCTGCTGCTGTTCAACTTTATTGAGCTCGTTTGGTGTTAGTTTTGTTTTGTTTCGCGTGTTTAGAAGTTTCTGCACGACGGGTACGGTTACAGGGCTGTTGCGATGTTTATATATTTTTATATAGATCAGCCTCCTTAAGAAACGCAATCAGCTCGGTTTCTGCTGCAGCATCATTTCTAAGCGCAGATCGGATGCTGCCAATTTGATGTGTCTGTCTAAGAGCTTCGAACTTAGAACATTCCGTAATGTAGTGTTCAACCGAATTAGGAGTGTTGCAAGTGTCACATATGATTTTGAAGATAGGGCCACTTCCCATATTGTGCGACAATCGAGTATGCCCCGTACGGAGCCTCGAAAGTGTGACCTGTTCTTTGCGACAGAGACGATCGACCCACTCCGTGGTCTCGCCTTTAATCTTTCGGGTCAAAAGTGATCTTTCTTGGTTCCACTTTTCGGCCCAGGCTAAGTGAACTGTTTTTTTAACCCATGCCTTAATGTCTTGTCCAGGCGCTCTTTTGGTGAGGAATGCACCGGTTCGTCCAAGATTAGCAAGGCGGTCTGCCTCTACGTTACCTTGTATCCCGCAATGTCCTGGGACCCAAGTAAAGACTGTTTCACTGTTTCTGAACTCGATAGCCATATGTATGGCCTGAATCCACGGATGTTTTGGACATTGCGATGTCAGGGCCTCTAAAGCGCTAGCCGAATCTGACACTATCAAAAGTGGTTTGGGTGTTGCACACTTTGCCGCTTGGACAATAGCAGCGGCTTCGGCTGAGAAAATCGAACAGTTGCTTTTAAGCCTATAGCATTCTGTGAATTTGTCATTGTAGATGCCGATGCCAACTCTGGTTCCACTTTTTGAACCATCAGTATAAACTATTTCAAACTTTTTATACTTCGTGGCTATTCTTTCTGCGAACGCCGATTTGATCCTGGCCTGATTGCAACCTGCATTGAATCTATTTTTGAAAAAGTTGTCGACTTTGGGTAGGGGAGTCTGCCAGCTCCTAGATCCACACCAGTGAACCCCGCTCACCGGAGGGAGCTCAACGCCGGCCAAACTTTGTAGGATACGGTTGGCCTCACGAATTGTGAATGCCTCCGACCCATCATCTTTTGTTTTTTCAGCGAAACTGACAGCTTTGCAACCAATTTCTAAGACTGTGCAATACTCCAAAGGAAGGACACCAGCTTCGACACAGGAAGACGTGGCTGGTGTTGACGGAAGGAGCCCCGAGATTACCCTTATCGCTCCATGGTATATTGGCCCCATTCTTTTCAGAAGTTCTTCCGACGCCATGCAAGTTAGCTCCAGACCATAGAAGATTTTACTGTTCAAGATGGCCTTTGCGACTCTAATGCGAGAACGTCTGTCACTTCTAGTGCGGTTACGCGATATTGTTCTCAATAGGTTCACCCGTGTTTTGCAGCTAGCGTAAACATTATTAAAATGTTCTTTTAGGCTGAGAGTACGGTCTAGAGTAACTCCAAGTATTCTAAGTGTTTTCTTCGTGGGTATATTGACTTTATTGATGCTTATCGGTTTAGTTAGTGGGCGATGTTTATGACGGCATATATGCATACGGTAGCTTTTTTCAGCGGAGATATCGAATCCAACGGAAACTAGCCATCTTGTTACAGCATTGACTGCTGCTTGGAGTTTGCGATGAATAATTTTAGGTTTTTGACCGGCCACTACAATGACGATATCGTCAGCATATAAGAAAATGAACACGCCTTTTGGGAGGCACTCGAATACTCCATTTATAGCTATTAAAAACAGCGTAACTGCTATTACTGAGCCCTGAGGGACTCCAGTTTCTTCGCGAACTATTCGAGATCGTTGATTCCCTATTTGGACCTGAAAAGATCGTTTAGAAAGGTAATTCTTTATGAAAGACAGCATATGTCCAGTAACTCCCCAATCGGCCAGTTGTTGAAGAACTCTGGGTGTCCATGTCCTATTATACGCTTTTGCAAGATCCAGGGCAGCAATCTCGATATGCTCTCCGCAGTTTAGTGCCTCATCTAGTACATGTCCAAGGGTAGCAAAATAGGTTCCAGTGCCTTGACCCGGCCGAAACGCGTGTTGTCTTTGGTCTAGTTTGCTGTTTGCTTCTAGATATTGGATCAACCTTCTGTTAACCATTTTTTCCATTACTTTCGAAACACAACTTGTTAGGGCAATGGGACGAAAGTTTTTTGGGTCGCTAGAATTTCCCCCTGGTTTAGAGATAGGTATTACAAGGCTATGCTGCCAGCTCTCTGGTAATGTATCGGCATTCCATTCCTTGTTGATAAGTTGTAGTAGAGTACGCTTCCCAGAAGCTGGAAGATTTTTTAACATTGGGTAACCTATATCGTCAGATCCTGCCGATTTGCCTTTGCATTTTTTCAGAGCAAAATCCAACTCCTTTAGTGTAAAAGGTTGATTGAACTCCTGTCCCTTATCTGGAGGAATGTGAAATCTGTGAATTACGTTTTCTGGTGAAGGGTGTCGCTTTAGAAAAGCTTCTGGATAGGCACGTAAGGAGGACAGATCCGCAAAGTGGTCTGCTAGAGCATTAGCTATTGTAACTGGGTTTCGTGTGGTAACGGTTCCGATTTTGAGAGCCATTCCGTTGACTCTTCGTTTGCCCTGTATGGCATTGAATTTTCTCCATAGTTCAGCAGAAGACTGTTGGTCATTTATACTGTCGAGGAATCTTGACCACGACTGCTCTTTTGCATTTCTAATGGTTTGGCGGCAGGTATTACGTTTATCGTGGTAGAGCTGGTAGGCTTCTTCTCGTCTGGGATGTCCATGGGGTAGGCGCTTAGCCGCTCGAAGGGCTTTCCGTCTGGACTTGACCGCTGCCTTCGTATCTTGGTTCCACCAGTAAAGAGCTCGGCGGCCTGGTGTTGAACTTGTTTTAGGGATGAAAGGTTTTGCAGATTCAGCGATCACGTTCGAGAAGTCCGATATCGAATCGATGGTTGATCGGTCTAGAGCAGTTTCGATACTGGTTTGGAATCCTGCCCAATCCGCTTGGGCAAAGAGCCAACGGGGACGCCTGGATGTTTCTGGTGAACTATCGTTGAGGTCTATAGTTATGGGAACGTGATCACTTCCAAGAGGATCCGTGCCTGCTTTCCATAGGAAATGGGGTACTAAATGCGCAGAAACTAATGATATATCAATTGCAGACTCAAGTTGACCTTTAGCAAATGTTGTCGATCCATCATTTAAGATGGTTAGTCCATTTTCATTGGCTAGTTCAGTCAGTGTCGACCCACGGTGATTATTCCTGGGGCTTCCCCAAGATTGATGGTGTCCATTGCAATCACCAAGAAGCATAATAGGACTCGGAAGTTTTTTTATTACTTCTGTCATTTGGTTGCGTAAATCCGGTATCTTTCCGTTTGGTATATAGAAAGAGGCTACTGAAACCGGAAACGGCCAAGACAAACGGACGGCTACGATGGGGAGATCGGTATCTAGTTGAATTACTGAGTGGGGAAGTTCCGCCGCAACTCCGAGTGCCACTGAATGGTAGATATTTGTTCCGACTTTGGAAGTCCATTTGTATTTTTTACCTAGAGTATTATTCATTATTAAGGAGGTGACTTTATGTATTTCTTGGAGAGCTATTAGTGCGGGTTGTTCGTCGCGTACCAGCTGCTCAAGATCAGGAAGATTATTAATAAAACCATTTAGATTCCATTGCAAAGCAAAGGTGCTTTGTTTTTTTGACTTTGAGTCTAGTCTAATCCTTTCTGGGGACATCACAGACGTAGGTACTAGGGACCGAGGTGGCGGAGGTAAAAGTAGATTATATTTGTTAGTAGGGTTTATTACAGGCTCGTCAGGATAGTGAGGCTGTCCGTCACTCACTGCGGAATAAGGAAAAGAGTAACTTACATGATTGTTGATGGGCAAACTTGTTATAATATCCACATCAGGCGGGGTTGATACGATGGGTCCCGGGTTGGGGTCCAAAGATAACGGGGCGGTGTGTACTAGTTGCTGGCTGTCTATGGTTGGCTGTTTAACTTCGGCTGAACGAGGTTTCCGGTTAGATTTTCTGGTGAGGCCCGACGGACCTGGCGCTATGACGGCAGTGTTTCCGTAGCGTGTTTTGTGCAGCAGATCGTACAGATTACAACTTGTTGTTTCCGGACCAAGTGGTGGGAAGTAGCTGGGAGTTTCGAGTGATGGTATTGAGGTGTTGGATCTGAATCGTGTAGGTTTATGATTTCTGGTTGGATATCTTTTCGGAGGGTTCTTATGGTCTTGCGTGGGTGTTAGCCTGTTGGATATACAAGTTTGTTCAGTCGACTCCATGTTTTTGCAATCTTCGTTTGTTAAGTTAGGATCGAAGATGGTGAGGTTACCGATTACTGTACAGGTTGTCGAATGTTAATGTGGAGGACTGAACAACTGCATATGGTTTACTTTTTTGTACTCCTCCCGCGTGTCTTGCGACTACTTGGTTTTCTCTTGGAGACAGGGTTTGAGAGTCACTGCTATTGGAAGCTTTGGGGTGGTTTCGTTTTCCCGTACTTGTTGAACGAGTGTCACCTGAAGCCGCCGTGTCTCCTGAGGCTCCAGAGCGAGCGGTACTCATACTTGCGTCGGATCCATCATCGTCATGTTCGATGTATTCTTCTTGTTTCTTTCGCCTACCCCTTCCATTTCTGGTGGGATTTGACTCATTTTGATTCTTTGTAGTGAACCATTCTGCGCATGGGTCCGTTACTATGGAGTCGGTTACTTCTTGTTCGGCAAGCAGGGTGTCAGTATAGCGATTTGGAGAGTTGGGAGTAGCTGGTGTCTCCGGTATGAAGACCACAGAGTTACTGTCTTGACATTCGAAGCTGGGTTTTCGTGCTCGGAGTTTTGCAATCTCTACATCTTTCGTTGCCAGGGCTTTCTCTAGTCTCAAAACCGTTGCTGAGAGTTCAGAAACTTTACGTACGAGTTCTTCAATGGTTCCGTGTTTTTGGACCGTGTCTATCCGGTCGCCGACATTGCGGTTTTGGAGACTTTTCTCCATTTCTGCGATACGTTGGTCCTTCAGTTTGGCGTCAGCTTGCAATTGTTTAACCATAGCCACCAGATTTTCAACTTCTTTATCTTTGCTGGAAGTAACGACCCCTGCATAGGACTGATTGCTGTTGTTGATACCATGTCGGCTCTCAAACTCTCGTCGTGCTTGGGGATAAGATATTCCCATGTCCACTCGAATATGTTGGATTTCGACTTCTCTCAGATACGTGGGACATTTTCGGCTTGAGACTGCATGATCGTCCACCTGGCAAACCTTGCAAAATTGAGTGTTGGTGCACGATGGGCGGTCTTTCGGTGAGTCAGCTATAGCATTCGTCTCTTCTGGAGTTTCAATGGCGCGGGCAATCTTGTCTTCGGGATGAACCTTACTACATTTGCCACACACACGAAAAGGCTGTGGGCATCGCTTACCTGTATGGCCGTATTCCCAACACCGGTAACATAGCATAGGCGATGGATAGAAATTTCTAGTTTTGCAGCGAGACCAGCCGAAATCTATATGCGGTGGGATTACTGTGCCGGCTATGGTGAGAATTATGGTAGAAGTATTTTCCCAATTGCCTTCAGCAGTTTTCCTCTTAATCCGTCGAATGTCTTTCACGCCTTGGTTCGACAGTTGTGTTCGGAGATAGTCATCGGAGAGTCCGATCGAATCGTAGTTAGAAACAACACATTTGGACTGGTTCAGCTGCGGGTGTTCGGAGATTTGGATCGCTGTGCCGTCGTTCAACTGTGCCATTTTCAGAAGACGTTTGAATTGCACGTGGCTCCGTACTTTAAGGACATAAGAGAGCCCTTTGTTCTCTTTGTATGCTCCAGCGATTGGTCCTCCAATACATTTCTCAACGGATAGCCGCAGAAGAAACGGGTCGTTTGGTAGTGAACCGTTGACAGCTTGCATTCTTAGAATTTGGAGTGGTCCTGAGGTTCCATCGCGATCCATGAAGTCTGGCAATCGTCGTCCTGTATACTCACCGTTAAACAGGTTCGTCGGGCTTCCACCTCCAGACCCGCCTGGGTCCCCGAAATGAGGGGCAAACCCGTTCGCCAGCGCCATGCTGGCGAGACGGAAAAACACGTTGCTTGCAGCTATACACCTAGTTGTGTGGGTCTCAAACTTAACGAAAACCGAAAACTAGAGTTTATGAATATGTCCGACTAAAATCGAACGCGTACACCGAAGAATTGCGGCAAAACCCGGCCAATAAAAATTTACACCTCTGAAATCACGTGTGTGGGCCCACGTTGGGATAAAAACGCTATGGCGGCTCAACAATGAGCAACGATCAAAGCGCGAACAAAGCACGTAGGCTGAAACAATAGGCTACTACGGAGCAAAAGCTGAGAGCTGAAACACGTCTGTACTGGACGAGAGTGTACTGTCAACTGACCTCATTTATATCACCACTGTTCCTGCGTAGGTTCCTTTTGACTTTGTTTCCCATTTTCGGTTTGGACCTAGGTTTGAACATTTTTCATTGCTTTCTGTTGAGATTCTCTCACGGTAGGCCTTCCTCTCGTGATGACCAACCGGGCAAGTAAGGTTTAGCATGGATACTCACGACGCCGCCTCGATTGGGTAGTTATATTTGGAAACAAGTGAAAATTAGCGTTATAAGCATTGGAAACTGTTGTAACCGTACATTTGGACATGATACATACGAATTACACGAACAAATTAAAACTTATTTTATTGACTACATGCATATTTACAACTTAAAATTGAACATAACAACACGGACTAACTATTTACATCTTCTACGCAAGTGGCCATCTTGCTGAGCGGACGATGACAGATGATGCTTTCGTGTGTGTGAAACATCATCACGATGACAACCTGGTTGTCATCGGTGAGCCCACTGCTAAAATGATGTGAGTTGGACAAATGGCCGTGTTGCCAGATGCATTTCCATTGATTCCAACATCTCCTCCTTGATATGATTGGCGGTAATGGGAAAATCATCGGTCGGTCTTCCATTGAAGAGCGTCGTGATTCCTTGGGTTGTGTTGGTGGTTGATGGTTATGGTATACTTGCATCCTTGTGGTTGTCTTGTTGATTTGGAGACGATGATGGATGCATGTACACGTCAATTTCCTAAACGCTGGATGGTAGCTGCTTGCATGTCGTGATGATGGCGATTCTTGATGTTGATGCATTCCATTTCACTTTGACTGCTGAGTGCTCCTAGTCATGCTGCGTTTTGGGTGTCCATGTTGATGAAGCCGTGACAATGATGACTTTGATGCAATGTGTAGATCCGGACCATTACGGAAGCTGCTTACATACCGTATGAATGATGTTGCTTGATGTTGATGCATACATCACGGATGCTGAGTGCTTCTCATGATACAGTTCCGGATAGCGCAGCTGTGTGGAAGCCTTGATGTGGTTCCAGAGAACATGAATTGATTTGTTCTCGTACTGCTACTGGATTGTTTGATGATGAATTTATAGGGAAAACATCATTTTGACGTCTTCCCCTCGCGTGGATTTGTTTCCGGGGTCCTTAGGACCCGCTTTCTCGTCGCCACCAAGGTTGTTAATCGATAAATTATCGTTATCGACGATAAAGTTAACGTCTGTTATCGTTTATCGTCGATAACGATAACGTCTTCAGACGGATTCGTCATCGGCGATACAGTTAACTGTGGAAATTATCGACTCGATAGCGTCTCCGGAAAATTTTCTTCGCGATCTGAGCCGTTGTTGATGCCGTCACTACGGTAACTAGATTTATCGCAAAATTATCGAAGGTACATACGTTGATCTTCGCGTTGATTCATCGTTTGATTATCGTTATCGAGAGGTTATCGAGCAACCTTTATCGTTATCGAGTTTGCGTTGAGTTAACTGTCGATAATTTATCGGTTAACAACCTTGGTCGCCACTGTTGTAACCGTACATTTGGACATGATAGGGTCTTGGACCATTTGAGCAGGAGCACCTATTTTGGGCACTTGCTGCTATAACTCAGTCAATTTTGAACCGATTGGCTTGATTTTTGAGACACGATCAGATAGGCACAGTATCTAGCCATGTTCAAAAATTCAAGTCAATCGATTTGAAATTGACTGAGTTATATCAACAAGTGCCCAAAATAGGTGCTCCTGCCCAAATGGTCCCAGACCCTACATACGAATTACACGAACAAATTAAAACTTATTTTATTGACTACATGCATATTTACAACTTAAAATTGAACATAACAACACGGACTAACTATTTACATCTTCTACGCAAGTGGCCATCTTGCTGAGCGGACAATGACAGATGATGCTTTCGTGTGTGTGAAACATCATCACGATGACAACCTGGTTGTCATCGGTGAGCCCACTGCTAAAATGATGTGAGTTGGACAAATGGCCGTGTTGCCAGATGCATTTCCATTGATCCCAACAGAAACATATCAGCACAGACAAATAGACGTATCACTTAGTACAAATTGCGATTAAAATCATCGTCACGAAAATATGATCGTTCAATGCTAAATGCACTGTTTCGCAAACCGTCAAGTAGGTAGCGGTAGTGAGCAAACGTCAAATAGGATCAAAAACGATGTGAGCGGGTGATTTGCGTACTACAGATTATTTGATTTGACCATTAAAAGATGGAAAGTGAGAAGAGTGAGACGCCTGTTTATCTGTGATATTAGGCTTATAAAATGTTGTATGTTGTAGTCACCTTCAAATTTCCCTGGAAAACGTTCTTCTTACTTCCCTGTAACTTGCCCACCAAATAAAGCTAATGGTATGTTCAAATCGGAAGTAAGTAGGAAGTTCAATCGTAACAAGTAAAATTATTGCCTTTATAATAAAACAGATCTAGTTTTTATTTCTATATGATTGCACACGTTGATAAATCACCCTTTATCAGTGATTTGCGATCGTCATTCGCACCTTCCGGTTAATTTCTCAATCTTCTCAACATCCGATGAAAAAAAAAAGATTTTTTCAGCAATCCCTTTCATCCGTATTATAACTACTGGCCAACTCTCTACTTGTCCTCTTCTACCTGATTATTGTCCACTTCCGCTTAGCAACAATGGGCATGAACCTAGAGCCATTGTTTTTGTCGCAGGGGGGAATAGCTTCCTTTGCTAATCGGAAAATTTCGCATTTATTTGTTGCTAACCGTCGTTAATCAGCAGCGGTTAGGAACGGATAAATGCGGATTTTCCGGTTAGAAAAGGATATATCACAGACAAACAGACGTAACACTTGCAAAATTTCCATCGACCACGCTTTTAACGATCATTTCAAATTTTCATAGTTGTGGCTTTCACAACCAGAGGCGCGCGTATCATTTTTCTATGCGTTTGACGTTTCACACTAGCGCCTTCTGTTGACGATATTGCACAACACAGTCATTCGTGCAACTTTTCCACCAGGTGATGATAGTGTGAACTGGGCGATGGATTTCCATGAAAATCGTTCAAGGTGTTACGTCTGTTTGTCTGTGGATATATCATTCCCCTTGTTTTGCCGCCTGTCGTGGGCTAGAAAGTTCCCATAATCTACATTGACAGATCCGCCGAGTAGTTCATTTCGCGGACCTGGTCGACAATGATGGCTATAGAGGCATCGATGGAACTAAATTTACTGGTGGTGGTCATTAAAGTAGCGGCTTCGGTCATTTCGGAAGCAACCGATAGAACTGGGTGAGATCCAGAGCTAAATCCTCCGGTGCGCCCCGGTTCAAATGGTTCCTCCTTCTCCGTTGGTTTGGGACTGTACTATTATAGGATATACATATAGCCGGTAGATGATAAAGCTGAAACCGCTTCCACTGGCGGGATTGGTGGCTTGACCGCGCTCGTTCCGCCGCCAAAACTGAATTTAGGTTTATCGACATTCGGATGCTGCGGTTCATGCTAAAATCTTCCTCGTCGAGTCCTCGTCGCTGACGCTGTCACCGGAAGCGAACTGCGAGGATCGATGACAGAGATGTTGAGACAGGTTGAGACCACTGGTGCTGCACTCAGATCCTCGTTGGAATCGACCTGGGTGGCATTCTGGGACGATCATATAAATATGAATAAATGTATCATACCAATAAAATAATAATATCAAGAATAATATACTTACAAATCCCGCCACTCCACCATTCACTTATATTTCCTAATCGGGGGAGTATGATCCTCGTCCTCTTCCTGCTCCCTATCATCGTCCTCGGGATAGTCTATCTTAACTTATTTCGCTGCTGCTGTCGTTCGACATTGGCCACATCCGATTTGCGGAAGCCGAATTTCCATTCCCACCGGTCGCCGATCCAAAACTGCTGCTGTTGTTTTGCTCGTTGTTGCCGGCCGCTACCGGTCGGATTTATGACGGGGGAAACCCATTTGGACATTGCGTCCGGAAGGATGCGCGCAGGAACGATTTGCCAATTATTGACCGCGGCGAGTAACGAGCGGGTTTGACATTTAAAAATGTAAACATGTCAGGTTGACGACAGGGTTGACACCTTATCTCCACACTTAAAACATTCTCCACAGACAAGGGGTGGGCACACTACTTCGCACGGCGATTTTTATATCAAACTAGTTGTCCCGGCAAACGTAGTTCTGCCTGCCTACTGTGTTTTTTGACATGCAGCTCCATAGGGACGTCCCGGCGAAGTCATCTGTATGGGAGCCCCCCGTTCCAGAGACCGGAGAGGTCTCGCACCAAGCTAAGAACCTTCCCCGGCCCCGACAGCACCCACATACAAAATTTCACACCGATCGGTCAAGTAGTTTTCGATTCCATAGCGGTCAGACAGACAGACAGACAGACAGACAGAAATTCATTTTTATATATATATAGATTGGAGAGAATTTTCGAGTTTTCAAAAAATTGTATGAAAATAAGGAATACATATAAAAAATATCGGAAAACGGCAATGATCTTGAAAACCAATTGTCTTTCGAAGAAAAATGTAAAAAAGTGGGGTTAGGTCAGACGGGAATGGTCTATTATACCTACAATATCGTCATCATTCATCAATTTTCGAAAAAATCAGCTCTAGCTCAAGACTTCATATTGAGTAATTTTAATCCAATGGCTAGTGATTGCGAAACAGTAAAATTAACGCAAACCGAAGTAAGTGTGAAATAACTCAAAATTAAGTATTTTGCGAATAACTCAATTTTGACTGGTTTTACTTAGCTGTCAAGATGAGTGAAAAAGACTTAATTTTGAGTAGTTTCGTTTCCCCGTGTAGGCGTTGGAGTTTTAAGCAAAACGCTATTTCCGGGGTTACAACAAAAACCTTTTACCGAAAAAATATTCGTCATATTCAAAAACGGTCATCATTGTGCACAACCGCTACCAAATATTTTTTTCGAATAATGTGTTCGACTTCGAGAAATACGCCTTTAGATGCCATTCGCCATACAATATTTTTGTGATTTTTCGCTCATAGAAGCTAGCGCCACATTGATCGATGCGGAGAGTAGGAAAACAGCCAAAGTTTAATTCATTCTACCTAATACCGTATTACGGTATTACCCCGCTAATACGACGAATAACCGGGGTAAACTTTTAATTCGACAAACTGGTTACCCTACACCATTATGCTCATTGAAATTAGGCAACTCTATTTTTGTTTTTGTTTTGATTTTCAGATTTGTTATGAAACATAATTTCAACAGATAAATAGGGTATGTGTTCCATCAGTAATCTCATGCTCCCATTTTCATCCTATTCTAAAACAAGCGATTACGGCACCGATTGACTCCGTTCTTTTTGTTTTCATAGGTGCTCACTTCTAACAAAAAATACAAAAATAAGAAACAAAACAAACAGCACTTCAATCCTTTGTTTTTCGTGGGATGAAAATGGGAGCCACATGCTTAATAAGGGAACCAATACCCTATTACGGTGGACGGTGGTGCGAATAAAAAGCTCGTTCTTTCTGTGATTGCTGCCATTCTCAGTTCATTCCGGTTGATCTCCAGGTGGTTTGTGTGTCGAATAGCACCTACTGAGAACTTCCGGCTGCAAGAGGAGCTGCTGCCGGTGCGAGTATAAGTGCAATATTAAACTGTTTTGATTTTTCAGTGTAAATCGCTGTGACATTTGAACACTTTTTAATTTGACATGTGTCGAATAAGCGGGGTATGAATTAAAAAGGAAGGATTGCTTAACGACTTGATATTGCAGCTAGAGAAACCGTCGGAAATTGAAGCAATATTGTTCTTGCTGCTCTGGAAGACTGTCACCCGGATAAAAAATTACCATTCATTACATGGTAAATATTATTAACGTATGACTGGTTTTATTGTTCACAATAAAACACATAGTAGATATATTGTTACTTTTTACAATAGAAATCAAGCCCATATAGCTCGTACAATAAATGAACATTAGCTTTATTAGTGACTAATTGATTCGATTGTTTTTCAATAGTATATTAATTAAAAGTTACTATCAGTAAAAATTAATTTAAGTTGTTTTTATATAGTTGCAAAAGTGCCTGCAAAGTTCTCATGGACTTTTATTAAAACAGAGATTATTTCTCAATTACACTTAAAACAATTCGTAACAAATAAATAACAATAAATATTATTGTTGCTTGGATCATGTTTGTATAATCAAATACAAAATCACTTGACATATTTTTTATAGTTTTTGTTTTAAATTTGAGTACAGTAGATGTTTCGGTTATTGAATGTTAATCACTAAAACTTCAACGACTGACAGACGTCAAGCCGTGTTGGCAGAGGAAGCTCTCAATGAATAATTGAGGAAGTACTTATAGAAAACTAGCTGAAAAGCAGGTTTTAGCCAAATGAGGACGTTACGACAAGAAAAAGATGAACAATGATGTTTCTACTGTTTTCCAATATATTAATGGAATCTAGTAAATAGTAAACTACCATTGATAACAATACAAATACAATTTGTTTAATGGAGTCAATGGAACCGATGTTAAAATAAACATGCAATAATATTTGTTGTTATGTTAACAGATTTCGCCTTTGAAAAACCAAAGCATTCATATTTCTCGGTAACATTTTTCTTCAGCATTTACAGATACTAATGGCCACATGAATTGCGAACGATTTATGGTATGGATTAAAGACACTGTATGCTAAAGACACGAAATCTGATGATAGTTGCTGTTGATGATGATTGTCGCGTCATGACGATGATGCTGTCGAGCAATGCTTTTAAATCGCGTTTGACAGGTCTCCTGCTCGATTGGAATAACATTGACAGCAAATTTGGAATTCCAATTGGAACATTTCGTGTCTTTGCATATAGTGTCTTTAGTATGGATCATACGACCTGAGGTCTGACTTGTGATATTTGGCAGTTATTTGAAAAGATTTATGATAGATCTTATCAACAGCTGCCAAGCAACACATACCAGATAGACATCAGAAAGTTTGACTCTTATCATAAAATGTGCATATCATGCTGGCGGCCGTTAGTGCTCGTAAATGCTGGATATAAATGTTAGCGGAAAATATAAATTGTATGGATTTTCAAAAGCGAAAACTGCTTGCAAATATTATTGTATTTTTATTGTAACAACGATTCATTTGACGCCATTCAATTAATTGTATTTGTATTGTAAGAACAATGAAAAAACATTAAGATATATTGTTTTCTTTTGAAAATAGGGTCCTAAAATGAAAAATATTTCCCCGGTTTTGCTGCATAACACGAAAGAGCATGCTTTTCTGATCTCAATGGTAATTTTTCGGAACTTAAACAATAACAGAATAGTTAATAAACTTGAAAATAAAATAATGATGAGCAGGTCTTGTTTGACATTCGAGGTCAACCTTGACGTAACGAAAGTGAAACGGCGGGTTGCAAAAGACACCACATTGGCTCACTTTTGACAATAAATGTTCCTGTTTGACATACACGGTAAACAAAATTTACCCAAAATTTAGTGCTAAACAAGGAGTGTTGCAAAAATTATTAAAATTTTTGAAAATATATTTTATGGGCTTTACCTAATAGGAATACTTAAAAAATGAGTAAACATGTCGTTTTAATCAATGCCTGATCGAATTATGCAGAAATTGAGATAGGCCTTTAGGAGCCTATTGCCCTAAAAATGTCTCATAAAAACACAATACATTCTATTGTTTTTCGCGAAAGTGTATGAAAATTTTCTCAAAATTTTATGGTTAAGATACATAACGACCACCATTTTTTATTGTAAAAGTTCCATTTACTATTCGCCGAATGGTATAGAACAATAAGGGTGATGGTGAGTGTACCGTGTAAATTACAATACGTTTAATGGTGAATATTTTTCGAAAAAATGGTGTTGTAACAATAAAATTTATCGTATTTTTATGATATTTTTTATCAGGGAAGGCCGGAAAACATAACGTTTCTTTAAAATTAAAGAGTGTCGTATTAAAACGTGTCGAACCAGCGGGGTAAGACGGTAATGGATTACCCGCAGGGAGTGCGTTCAATGTTCACTCAGAAATAAATAAAGTCATTAATGAATATTTTCTATGCAAAATTGCGGTTCGACTGGGTTCATGCATTAACTGGCTAAAAATAAAATAGTTTTGAAATACTATATACCATTTAGTATTCAGAATGCATACTTTTTAGTATTTTTTAAAAACGTTGTCCCATATGACTGTTTCTATTTTTTATGCATCTATATATATAAAAATGCAGTGGCATACGTGGGACCGCGCATAACTTGCGAACGTAAGGTCCGATTTTGGTTGTCTTAGTTTTTTTCTGTTAGTTTTCACCCAAGGAAGGTTCATGAAGCATAAAACATGGAAAAAATTATAGTTTTTGAAAATCGATCTTCCGTACCGAGGGACCGGGGATTTGGTCTTGGCTAGAAACTTAAAACGTCAAAAAGCGCAGTAGGCAAGACAAAGTTTGCCGGGTACAGCTAGTTTTATGTATAAATTTTAGTAAAATTGAGCTTCCTTCATATCAATCATAATATCCATACAAAATATTGGCGAATTATTAAAAAAGCAGCCTAAACTCTGCATAAGGCGTTTCAAATTTATTTTGCTGATCAAATATATCGTAATGACAAAGTTCAAGAAAAAAAATCGAAAAACATTCACTTGATTCTTGATTCCGGTTTGATGAATCTCAGAGCGAACTTGTGCTCGAACTCGTGGACGATCCTCTACTTCTCATAAACTGCTGATGGGCTCCTCCGATCTGTAGCCAGGAGTCAAGTTGCTGGCCGAGCACAATTCCTTTTCGTAAAAATCATCATCAGGAACGTAAATACATGTTCACAGTGTCAATCCGATATGCTATGTGAGGGATGTGTAAAATATGGGAAAGTATTATACTGATAAGTTTAACAAACTTGTTTTGTTTTACTCACCGCTCACAGCTTTTCCCCCAGATTTGAGAGATCTGCATCAATTACTTTAACTATAACTTAAAAAAAGCCCACAATAAATTATAACTGCTGTTTTTCTGTTGGTTTGAGGACAGGAGAGCTGTCTGAAAATTACACATTACTAAACTAAAAATTATTTACGCATTTTGGTGATAAAATGTATGCATTGCAAATCTATTTTTTAGACATCTTCATGCATAAATTGGATTTAGTTATCAAATGAATAAAAAATAGTAATTTCCTGAATATCCTTATTTCTGAGTGTTGGTCAGCCGGAGTAAAATCATTTTATATTGTATGACGAAAAGCATCCAAAATCGAATTTCTCAAAATGAAATGCTTTTACCGAAAACATATTTGGTATGCTCCAAACGCTACCAAATATTTTTTCGAATAATGTGCTCCACTTCGAGAAATACGCCTTTAGATGCTATTCGTTATATAAACTTTTTGCGATTTACTTTTAGCAATTTTTCACGCATAGAAGCTAGCGCCACATTGGTCGATGCGGAGAGTAGAAAAACAGCCAAGTATTTAATTCATTACCTGATACGAAGATAATTTATGCCCTAGGAAGTCAAACAAATTTCATTTACGAAAAGTTCCTGGACCTGTCTTTACAGCTGCTGCTATAGGGGTCCTAAGTTATTATTGATGCTATTCCTTAATATGTTAATGAAATATTCCTGTTGAAAGGTTGGTGCAAAAATGGCGCACGCACCCTGTACAGTGTACATTTCGTTCCCTTAATGCTAGAACTAGGTAACTCCAAAATCATAGTTTCGAGAAAAACGACTTTACATTTTACAATTTCTCATGTAGTTGTTCCAAAGGTTGGAGCCTTTAAAATAATTATTTTTTGCATTGATTGCTTATTCAGCTTCTACTCTTTCTGCTACAAGAAAAAGTTTTGAACTATTTTGGTTTAAACTTTTAATAAAAATAATAAATGGTTAAAAAAATGACGAGTTACCTAGTTACAGCACTCAAAACGTAACATGAATAATAGAGGAGATGTTCTGAGATACCTAGTTTTTACCACTATTGATATCATTCTTTTCAGTTTTCTTGTTACAGTATGCAAATTTAAAAGGGTTCAGATATTGAAATTAACGTGTAATTATTGATTTTGCTAGGATGCCTACTACAGTGATAGACATTCGTTTAGCCGAGACCAAAAAAAGTGACAGAAAACTCATACAAAAGATTTTATGATAAAACTTTTTTATCGTAGTGATAGTATATCTAGTACTGTTTTATAAAAATGTGATACATCACACTTACATATACACTGAAACAAAAACGAGGGCAAAAACCCTTCAAATGTCATTTTTTGCCTAGACATTCGTTTAGAAGAATTGTACAATTTTGAGAATTCCATAATGAAAAACATGTGTATCACATTTTTATAAAACAGTACTAGATACACTATCACTACGATGAAAAAGTTTTATCATAAATTCTTTTGTATGAGTTTCCTGACACTTTTTTGAAAATTTTTTGGCCTCGGCTAAACGAATGTCTATCACTGTATATCTCCACATGACACCTCAAAATGTTCAAAAAAATAATCGTCTACGAACAATTACAGGTTTTAGCTAAATCAATACAAGAAAAATATTTTTTAGTCCTAAAATGAAAAACAGTAGCAGATTTTCAATCTACTAACAAAAGAATGACTAGTAACATTTCCACGACCAAGCAGCCGATAGCTTTTAACCTGTGCGGTTGAAAATATATATGATTTTCTTAGTTACCTAGTTATAGCACTCAGTTCTTGTATTCTACACTGAGATAGGGTATGTGTGCCATCAGTAATCTCATGCTCCCATATTCATCCTATTCGAAAACAAGCGATTACGGCAACGATTGATTCCGTTCTTTTTGTTTTCGTGGGTGCTCACTTCTAACAAAAAATACAAAAATGAGAAACAAATCAAACAGTGCTTCAATCCTTTGTTTTTCGTAGGATGAAAATGGGAGCCACATGCTTAATAAGGGAACCAGTACCCTACCTAGTTTTGAAATGGGTGAATACTTTCGTCGTTTATAATCGTATTTCATTGGTCTTTGGATATATTATAGAGCTCAAAAAGCTCGGTATAATGGTATACTCAACTCAAAAACGTCAAATTTTGAGTTGCCTAGTTCTAGCATTAAGGGGGCGATTTGCTTCTGTGATATCCACGCTGTCTATTTGGCAACCTTATTGTAAAAGTGTAAACATATACTTCAAAACTATAAACGGCACAAACCCATCTTACCTACAGGGGATGGCCAAAATGTTTGGGATAGGCAACTTTTTTTCTCTCACAAAAAAATTCAACATGCTATAACTTTTCGTAGAGTGCATCAAAAAATCTCAAATTTTGACTGTTTATCAACCTGTTATATGTGCATCACTGGTACAAATTTGTGCTCGATTGGTTAAACTTTCGCAAAGTTATAACCGTTCGGGTGAAACACTATTTTTTAGACAACTAATTTTTGAGCTGTCATATCTCGGAAACCAGTGAACCGAATTGAATGAAATTTTGAACGTACACTAACAATATACAGATGCTTCACAAACTATTAAATTATAGATAGTTTTTGAACGTTGAAAAAAGTTATCATGGATTGACACTTTTTGGATTTTTCTCGAAAAAAGGGTATTTTTTCACGTCAATGTCAATAAATTTTAGTGTTGATGTCCAAAGATTTTCCACTTCTGTTCTCAAGTTATCTCTAATCAGATATATTAGAGCCTATTTTGATTGAAGAAAGAACACATTTAGCAATTTTTGTATGGTATTGTAAATTTGACTTATTTTCCTCTATATGGGTAAAAATTTCAACCCGGTATAACTTAATTCGTCGTGAGAAAATATTACATTTTATAACATTGTATTAAGTATCAATATATTGTTCATAAACGTTAAAAAAATCATTCAATTCGGTTCACTGGTTTCCGAGATATGACAGCTCAAAAATGAGTTGTCTAAAAAATAGTGTTTTGCCCGAACGGTTCTAACTTCGCGAAAAATTATTCAATCGTGCCCAATTTTGTACCAATCATGCACATATAACAGGTTGATAAACAGTCAAAATTTGAGATTTTTTGATGCACTCTTTGAAAAGTTACAGCATGTTGAATTTTTTTGTGGGAGAAAAAAAGTTGCCTATCCCAAACATTTTGGCCACCCCCTGTAGTTCTAGCATTA
The DNA here is from genome assembly GCF_035046485.1 of Aedes albopictus. NCBI lineage: Eukaryota > Metazoa > Arthropoda > Insecta > Diptera > Culicidae > Aedes > Aedes albopictus. The sequence goes on from NC_085138.1 coordinate 214,342,307, forward strand.
AGGGGGCGATTTGCTTCTTTGATATCCACGCTGTCTATTTGGCAACCTTATTGTAAAAGTGTAAACATATACTTCAGTTATAAACGGCACAAACCCATCTTGCTTCCTGACCCTTTTTGTCTTCACATACCCGAGCACATACCATACTAAGATGCGCATACTTTTATATTTTTAGGTGATAGCCTCTAACCCGAAACACTCACATGTGGCCACTTCTCCATCCTCTAGTGTTGGCAGCTTTACCGATACATCGAATTCGTCATTTGCGACACCAACATTCTCCATAAGTCCAGTAGGAGGATGGCATCGATGGCCTCAAGCTTTTGAAGAATTAACTCTACCATTGCCGCCAATAGATTTTGTAAAATTGCCTCCAGTACGGGAATTGGTTCTAAAACGGCAAAAATCACCTAGGAATGATTTTGGATTTAGTCTACGGAAAGCCATGATTTTGGACACAATACAAAGTTTAACATCTCCTAAATTTCAATCAATCATTTTTGCTGAACCTAGTATCAGTATCAAAGTATCAACAGGTTTACTGCCAGGCGATAGACTTTTGAAAGTAAATGGATTTCCTGTAGAGGAAATGTCTCGAGAGGCAATTATAGATATGATACGAAATTGTGGGGATAGTGTAACGGTACAGGTAGTGAAAATTACCTAAATATGTACATGAAATCACCACGGCAATGACATTTTGTTATTACAGGTACAGCCTGTTGCAGAACTTGTGGAACTTTCACGCCGTTGTATAATGGATAGTGATTATGATAAAGAAGCGAATGAAATGATGGAGTTCAATACATTGAAAAGAAGTGCAAATAATCGTCTTCGCACAGCTATGGTAAGTGTTTAACATCCTCTAATCTGTAAGTAAACACTTATTATTTGCAATACTGCATACATACAGGGGATAGACAAAATGATCGGGACAGGCAAAATTTTCACTTTTCAAAAAATGTTCAATTAGCTGTAACTTTTCGAAAAGCGCATCAAATATTTTCAAATTTTTACTGTAAGTTCCTCAACTAGTTGAGTATCAGTGCACAAAATTTGGAAAAGATCGGACAATTCTTCACGAAGTTATAAAGATTTTTGAAAAAGGTAAAATTATCCGATAGCCAACTTTGAGCTGTTATATCTCCGGATTCAATGAACCGATTGCAATGAAATTTTGTCCATTTATGACTTATATAATGAACTATGAAAAACCATTGACTTAACTTAATATTCTTAACACGCAAGAAAGTTATAACGATAAGATTATTTTTCTAAAAAAACACCAAATTATCCAAAACATCAACTTCGTTTCAAAATTCAAGATGCAAATTATAGTTCATTTAGTTTCCCTCTAATTGACTTATATATAAATGCGTTTTGAAGGAAAGTAACAACATAGCCGTCAATAAATTGAAAAAGTAATGGGATGCGTATTAAAAATAGACAAATTTACTAAAAAATCGTGAAAAAAATAAAATCGCTATAACTTTTTCGCTTGTTAAAAATTTCAAGTTAAGTTAAATGTTTTCCAGAGTCCATTATATAAGTCATGAATGGTCAAAATTTCATTGCAATCGGTTCATTGAATCCGGAGATATAACAGCTCAAAGTTGGCTATCGGATAATTTTATCTTTTTCAAAAATCTTTATAACTTCGTGAAGAATTGTCCGATCTTTTCCAAATTTTGTCCACTGATACACAACTAGTTGAAGAACTTACAGTAAAAATTTGAGAATATTTGATGCACTTTTCGAAAAGTTACAGCTAGTTGAACATTTTTTGGAAAGTGAAAATTTTGCCTGTCCCGATCATTTTGTCTATCCCCTGTACATGTGGTGCATAATTGATCGAACAAACGACGATTTCCATACAAAATGACCAAGTTTGAGATGCTGTAACTATGTTTTTTTTTATGAATTGAGCTCAAATTTTGATACGGTACTACCAATATCCTGAATCTGACGTAGAGTCTATCAAACAATTGTCCGTACAGCATTTTTTTGTCAAAATAATTTTTCATTCAAGTGTTCATAACTTTTTTATTACGTCAATAAAAAAACGCTGAAATTTTGGCCAATCATAAACAATATAATAAAGCTCCTTTGGTAAAATTTTGAGTGAGACCGAATAAGTTTTCTGATGGTTACAAAACTTTCAAGATTTCTGAACGAATTTTTAAGATATTTAATCTTAACACTTAAACTACTGAGGGGGTGAAAACTCCCGAGAACTACCAAGGGTCCAAAAAAAAAGTCGAAAGTCCAACTTTGACAAAACATTTCTCGGCCGTTTTTCAACCGATTTTATTTTTTTTGCGATGGAACCGGACAGGTTTCAAGAACAGCGTCCATCTTAAAGATTTCAAAATAGATGCGTCTACCTAAAGTTATTAAGCAAAAGACACTTCCTACTTTTTTTGAGAACGCCTTTTTTTACACACTTTGATCAATAAAATAAAATTTAAAGCGATGACATATGATTTTTTCGACCCTTAATCATGCGTACAGCCGGAGTGTACATGTTTATGCAAAATAAGTGATTTTTCAGTACACTAATATTTTAATTTTAGTCCTCGAAACAGGTTCCTCCAGAGTACATTCCGGTGGCGACGTGTTAGTCAGGGAGGTCACTGATCATTTTCATGGTTACTAAGATGATGGATATGAAAAATCATGAAGAAAGAGCCGTCGCATGTCTAGTTTTGGTGTTATGGTCAAAATGTCCTCGAAACAGGTTCCTCCAGGGCACATTCCGGTGGCCACGGGTTAGCCAGGGAGGTCACTGGTCATTTTCATGGTTACTAAGATGATGGATATGAAAAATCATGAAGATAGAGCCGTCGCATGCCATGTTTTGGTATCATGGTCAAAATGTCCTCGAAACAGGTTCATCCGGGGCACATTCCGGTGGCCACGGGTTAGCCAGGGAGGTCACTGGTCATTTTCATTGTTATTAAGATGATGGATATGAAAAATCATGAAGAAAGAGCCGTCGCATGTCTAGTTTTGGTGTCATGGTCAAAATGTCCTCGTAACAGGTTCCTCCAGGGCACATTCCGGTGGCCACGGGTTAGCCAGGGAGGTCACTGGTCATTTTCATGGTTACTAAGATGATGGATATGAAAAATCATGAAGATAGAGCCGTCGCATGCCATGTTTTGGTGTCATGGTCAAAATGTCCTCGAAACAGTTTCCTCCAGGGTACATTCCGGTGGCCACGGGTTAGCCAGGGAGGTCACTGGTCATTTTCATGGTTACTAAGATGATGAATATGAAAAATCATGAAGATAGAGCCGTCGCATGCCTAGTTTTGGTGTTATGGTCAAAATGTCCTCTTAACAGGTTCCTCCAGGGCACATTCCGGTGGCCACGGGTTAGCCAGGGAGGTCACTGGTCATTTTTATGGTTACTAAGATGATGGATATGAAAAATCATGAAGATAGAGCCGTCACATGCCATGTTTTGATGTCATGGTTAAAATATCCTCGAAACAGGTTCCTCCAGGGCACATTCCGGTGGCCACGGGTTCGCCAGGGAGGTCACTGGTCGTTTTCATGGTTACTAAGATGATGGATATGAAAAATCATGAAGATAGAGCCGTCGCATGCCTAGTTTTGGTGTCATGGTCAAAATGTCCTCGAAACAGGTTCCTCCAGGGTACATTCCGGTGGCCACGGGTTAGCCAGGGAGGTCACTGGTCGTTTTCATGGTTACTAAGATTATGGATATGAAAAATCGTGAAGATAGAGCCGTCGCATATCTAGTTTTGGTGTCATGGTCAAAATGTCCTCTTAACAGGTTCCTCCAGGGCACATTCCGGTGGCCACGGGTTAGCCAGGGAGGTCACTAGTCATTTTCATGGTTACTAAGATGATGGATATGAAAAATCATGAAGATAGAGCCGTCGCATGCCTAGTTTTGGTGTCATGTTCAAAATGTCCTCGTAACAGGTTCCTCCAGGGCACATTCCGGTGGCCACGTGTTAGCCAGGGAGGTCACTAGTCATTTTCATGGTTACTAAGATGATGGATATGAAAAATCATAAAGATAGAGCCGTCGCATGCCTAGTTTTGGTGTCATGTACAAAATGTCCTCGAAACAGGTTCCTCCAGGGCACATTCCGGTGGCCACGGGTTAGCCAGGGAGGTCACTGGTCGTTTTCATGGTTACTAAGATGATGGATATGAAAAATCATGAAGATAGAGCCGTCGCATGCCTAGTTTTGGTGTCATGGTCAAAATGTCCTCGAAACAGGTTCCTCCAGGGCACATTCCGGTGGCCACGGGTTAGCCAGGGAGGTCACTGGTCATTTTCATGGTTACTTAGATGATGTACATGAAAAATCATGAAGATAGAGCCATCGCATGCCTAGTTTTGGTGCCATAATTGAAATGTCCACGAAACAGGTTCCCGCGAGGGCCATTCCGACACGCGGGACAGGACCAGATCGTGTTGACCGGTTCCACATGTCCACTATCAGACGCGCATTATCCAGTTGGACATTTTTGCTGAAGACACCAACATTGTATCTAGCAAAGCATAATTGAAAGCGTTTGCCGTGTACTGAGTACACGACGCGACCGCTCGTGTAACTTTTTTTGATGCGACTGATGGAGGGTTAAAATAAAAAAAAAATAAATTATCGCGGCACATGTCGGCTTGTGGCACAAAGCCTCTGCGCTAGCAGTTCAGCTTCTCGTAGAACTTCCGTGTGTCCTTAGCGCGGTACAGCTCTTCCATCGCTTCGCGATCTCGTTCTTCCTGCTGGCGCTACTTCATCCGGAAAACTGAGTTCTGCCTGTTCCGCGCCTGTTTGTTACGTGCCTCATTCGCTCTCGTACGGTGTTACAGCATTTTCGCCCATGCTGCATTCTTCTCGTTTTTCAACTGTTCACATTCGCCGTCGTACCAGTCGTTTCTGTGATTCGGAGTCGCGAAACCTAGTGCTGTAGCCGAGGTACTACCTATGGCGGATCGGATGTCCCTCCAGCCATCTTCAAGGGTAGCTGCGCCAAGCTGCTCTTCCGTTGGTAGGGCCACTGCTAACTGCTGCGCGTAGTCTTGAGCCACTTCTACGTTACGAAGTTGCTCGATGTTGAGCAGCGGCGTTCGACTTCGACGCGTGGTGATAACTATCGAAAGTTTTGAGCGCATGCATACAGCGACTAAGTAGTGATCCGAATCTATATTCGCACTGCGGTATGTCGATTAGAACGTTGGTCGATTTGATTTTCTGTTTTCTGTTTGATGGTCGGGTGATCTCCAGGTGGCTTTGTGGATATCTTTGCGGGGGAAGAAGGTGCTTCGGACTACCATACCACGGGAGGCTGCAAAGTTTACGCATCGTTGGCCGTTATCATTCGATACGGCGTGCAGGCTGTTTCGCCCGATTACCGGTCTGTACATTTCCTCCCTTCCTACCTGCGCGTTCATGTCGCCGACAACGATTTTCACGTCACGCGGCGAGCAACCATCGTATGTTTGCTCTAACTGCGCGTAGAACGCTTATTTCTCGTCTTCGGGTCTCCTTTCGTGTGGGCAGTGGACGTTGATGATACTGTAGTTGAAGAAACGGCCCTTAACTCTCAACATGCACATCCTTGCGTTGATCGGCTGCCACCCGATCACACGTTGTCGCATCTTGCCCAACACTATAAATCCTGTTCCCAGTTCATTGGTGGTGCCACAGCTTTGGTAGAAGGAAGCCGCTCGATGCCCGCTTTTCCACACTTTCTGTCCAGTCCAACAAAGTTCCTGCAACGCCACGATGTCGAAGTTGCGGGGATGTAGTTCGTCGTAGATTATCCTGTCACATCCTGCGAAACCTAGTGACTTGCAATTCCATGTTCCAAGTTTCCAATCGTAGTCCTTATTTCGTCGCGTGGGTCTTTGCCGATTGTATCGAGTCGTATTTTCTCCTATGTTATTCGCAATGGGGATTTTTACGGGTGGCTTATTGGGCCTACGCCAACACTCCTGTCTCGCCGGAGGGCCATCGTGCCAGTTCTGTTTAACGTTCCAACCAACACTGGGACGACCGCGCTGATGGGGCTACCACCTTGGATCTAGCTGGGCGTGGTGCAGCGTTTCTTATTCAGCCGCTGGATGCCAAAACAGACGCTGTTTGAGCCGCACCTCCTTGGTGAACAGACGCTCTGATCGTACCTCCTCAATCTAGCTTTTTTTTGATATGCTACAATCATTAATACCGACAAAAAAAAATATTTGGGCGTAATCTAACCCAAATATTTTCCAGGATGCTTTCTCGTACTGGCTGCGTTTGTGTTAGATTAGATTAGATTAGATTAGATTAGATTAGATAGGACCTACTAAACTACATATGAAGAGTAGGTCCTATGCAATTTTCGTTCAGTTAATGAACTTTTATTGGTGGAAAACGTTTGACAGATTATATGTGCAAATTATGGCAATTTTTAAAATATCGTGAACTACATAGGCACATTTTTCATATTTTTTGTAGTGAATACAAAACCTCAAACGTAGCTTCATATGAAAGCCTTAGGTTTAAGCTGTAACACAAAAAAAGTTGAAAAAGTTTCATCGAGTACATATTGTGATATAATGTTTTAAAAATGTGTTCAAAAATCTCATAAGTTTTACAAAAAGTTCTATAACTTTCAGAAAACTTATTCGATCTCCCTCAAAATTTCACCAATGGAGTATTATTATATGATTCATGATTGGTCAAAATTTCAGTGTTTTTTATTGACGTATAAAAAAGTTATAAATATTTGAATGAAAAATTATTTTGACAAAAAGTTTCCTGTACGGACAATTGTTTGATACACTGTATCGTCATCTATAGTTCAATTTTATTTCTTTTTGGCTCATTTCAAAGATAATTAACTACATTTATGTTTGATGTCTTTAACTTAACGTATTTAACGATTTTTGTATATAAAAATGTTATGTAAAGTTAACACATTTCACCGCACTTCAAAAAGTGAGGCAACTTTATGTTAAGTTTTATTTATTTATTTATTTATTTATAAGTTCTCATCAACAGACAAGTATTGTCCCAATGATGGTATTAAAAAAAAAAAACAAAACAAACAAAAAGTAAAACTAAGCACTAATGTAGAAAAACACAAACAAACATTAATTAAAATTAGGTTCTACGTTCTAAGAAGAAACTTGAAAAGCGTCGGCGTAAAGTCTGTCGATTAATGTGGTAGTCAAACGGAGAGGATACTTGGTTGAATAACTTATGCATGCCCACAATCCCGTCGTTCGAGCTGTAGTCCGATCGACGAAATGGTATTCTGAACGTATTGTTGTTCCGTAGCGCCCGAGGTTGAACGTAAAGATCGATCTGCTCAAGGATAGCGCTGCAGTTAATTCGGCCTTGCAACAAATCTACCACGAGCAGTGCTCTTGACGTATCTCTGCGAATTCGAAACGGTTCCAGATTAATCAATCGGCAGCGGCTTTCGTAGCTTGGCAAACGCAAAGGGTTTAGCCAAGGTAACCTGCGCAACGCATATCGTAGGAAGCGTCGTTGGATGGATTCGGTTCTTTCAGCCGAATTGTTGTAATATGGATTCCAGACAACTGAACAGTAATCCAGAATCGGACGAACCAGAGAGCAGTACAAAGACTTAAGGCAGTAAATGTCTGTAAAGTCTTTCGTTATTCGGAAAATGAAACCTAATGCGTTAGATGCCTTGTTCACAACATAGGAGATGTGTAGTTTGTACGTCAGCTGGGAATCCAGAACAACTCCCAAATCCTTCACCTGAGTAGCGCGTTCGATAGTTGTGCCTGCAAGTTTGTAGTCGAAGCGGATTGGTTTCTTCCTCCGGGAAAACGTGATCGTTGAGCATTTAGCCGGATTAACTACCATACGATTCGTGCTGCACTAGTTTGCAAAGGTGTGCAGTTGTTCTTGCAAAGAGTGGCAGTCATGGATCGAGCGGATTCGCAGGAACATTTTGAGATCGTCAGCATATGACAAGCGAGGTCCTTCGAGCACTGAGTTCACGTCGTTGAAGTATAGCAGAAATATGAGAGGTCCTAGGTGGCTTCCCTGAGGGATGCCCGATGTCGCAGGAAATTTGCTGGAGTGCACGTCGCCGAGGGTGACTATTAATTGGCGATCAGAAAGGTAGGATCGAAACCAATCTAGGAGACTTCCTCCCACCCCAAGTCTTTGAAGTTTTGCAATAGCGATAGCATGGTTCAATTTGTCGAAGGCTGCGAATAGATCTGTGTAGATGACGTCGGTTTGTAACCCCTCTCTCATGGATTGCATGACGTAAGAAGTGAGACACAGAAGGTTGGTAGTGGTTGAACGTCCGGTCATAAAACCGTGTTGGTCATCACTCAAGTAGTGTTTGCAGTGGGAAAGCAGCGGTTTCATTATAATCAGTTCAAATAGTTTAGAAACAGCACTCAAATTTGTGATCCCTCTGTAGTTATCAATGTCTCGCTTACTCCCTTTTTTATGAACGGGGAACATGTGAGCTATTTTCTAGCAGGACGGAAAAGTGCCGCGAGAGATAGATGTTTGGAACAGGAAAAGCAGGCTAGAAATGTGCCTCTTTAGTAGAGCTGACGGGACGCCATCCGGCCCAGGATTAAAGGATTATTTCAGCTGCGAAGCGGCAGTAGAAATCATCTCAGCACTGATATCAAAAGCGCCCAATGTTCCACCGTAAACAGGGACGTTGTTAGCAGCAAGAGAAATGTGGTTGTCCATTAAGTTTTCATTTGAGAAAATGCCAGCGAACTTGTTCGAGAACATGCGACAAATATCCTGGGTAGTAGAAGCAACTTCACCGTTCCACTTCATAGAAGAAGGGAGACCGCCATCCTTGCGTTGTTGATTTACATGCCGCCAAAACAATTTAGGATTGCGTTTCAGCTTCCTCTGGATTGCATGATGATATCGGGAAAAGCATTGTCGACTCGCTCGCTTATACTCGTGGTTGAGCCTTTGGTAGTGATACTTCAGGGAAAACGTACGATGTTTTGTGAATTGTCGCAAGGTATATATTGGTTATATTACCGCTCTCATCTTAAAATTTGGTCGACCCAATTTCCAGCGACACTGCCGTAAGTTTATATTCATTGTTTAGAAAATTTGGCAACTTTGGGTTAAGTTAACTTACAAATTTTTTTGAAAAAGTTTCTTTTAAATCATGTTCAAAGTTTCTTTGACTTATTATCTTTTAAATGAGACCTAGGGTTTTGAAATCGGACGCAAATTGGCGAAGATATGGGCCTAAAAAAATGACATGTTTTTGACGGGGAGACCCCAAAATTTTGATCGGGAGTGTATGTACTTTATGAAACTTTCAGTTTTTTATTGTGTTACAGCTTATACCTGAGACTTTCATATGGGTCATTCCATATGAAGTGACCGAGAAAAAGTGGAAACGTGTTATCGACCATCACGGATTTTGACCAAATTTTGTTGGAATGTTTGTTTAAATGGAGGAAAAAAAATCCAAATTTTGGTGCCGATCGGATCACCCCTCGGCCCGTGGCAGCACCCCTCGGATTGTTTCAGCTGCGAAGCGGCAGTAGAAATCATCTCAGCACTGATATCAAAAGCGCCCAATGTTCCACCGTAAACAGGGACGTTGTTAGCAGCAAGAGAAATGTGGTTGTCCGTTAAGTTTTCATTTGAGAAAATGCCAGCGAACTTGTTCGAGAACATGCGACAAATATCCTGGGTAGTAGAAGCAACTTCACCGTTCCACTTCATAGAAGAAGGGAGACCGCCATCCTTGCGTTGTTGATTTACATGCCGCCAAAACAATTTAGGATTGCGTTTCAGCTTCCTCTGGATTGCATGATGATATCGGGAAAAGCATTGTCGACTCGCTCGCTTATACTCGTGGTTGAGCCTTTGGTAGTGATACTTCAGGGAAAACGTACGATGTTTAGTGAATTGTCGCAAGGTATATATTGGTTATATTACCGCTCTCATCTTAAAATTTGGTCGACCCAATTTCCAGCGACACTGCCGTAAGTTTATATTCATTGTTTAGAAAATTTGGCAACTTTGGGTTAAGTTAACTTACAATTTTTTTTGAAAAAGTTTCTTTTAAATCATGTTCAAAGTTTCTTTGACTTATTATCTTTTAAATGAGACCTAGGGTTTTGAAATCGGACGCAAATTGGCGAAGATATGGGCCTAAAAAAATGACATGTTTTTGACGGGGAGACCCCAAAATTTTGATCGGGAGTGTATGTACTTTATGAAACTTTCAGTTTTTTATTGTGTTACAGCTTATACCTGAGACTTTCATATGGGTCATTCCATATGAAGTGACGGAGAAAAAGTAAAAAACGTGTTATCGACCATCACGGATTTTGACCAAATTTTGTTAGAATGTTTGTTTAAATGGAGGAAGAAAAAATCCAAATTTTGGTGCCGATCGGATCACCCCTCGGCCCGTGGCAGCACCCCTCGTCTTTGCCAATACAAGAAAAATCCAAGTTTTCCCTTCCTTTTCTTAATTTATAGCTTTGAAACTATAAAATATACACATTTGTGACCTTCGGCTTTTTTAAAGAAAATTTATGGTGAAATCCAGGAAAAATATTAATTTTTCGATACAGTGTTGCCAAACATGTTATTTTTCAATTTTAAAATTTAAAATCGATTTTTCGTCGAATTTTGATTTCAAAAATTTTGATTCCATCGTGTTTATCAGACATTTTCCAATCGAAAAAGCTTAACTCTCCGAGGTCTTTTGGGCCGTTCCAGAGATACAGCGTTTTAAGCTTGAAACCCCCTTTTCTCTAATATATAAAATAAGTCCAATTTACAAGTTTCGCTAAGAAAACATTATTCGATGCAATTTAAACGTGATTTGGACTGATTTAGATCATTCTTTAGTGTATTTTTAGGATTTTTTAGCTTTTCAGTCCGATTGTGAGATCAAAAACAACCTTATGTTCTCATTCTCCGACGCTTATATCTTTCTCAAGATCCTATACGGATCGAAACGTTGGAGTAAGAGAACATAAGGTTGTTTTTTGATCTCACAATCGGACAGAAATGCCAAAAAAACCTTAAAACAAGTTCAGAATTACGAAAAACCTTTCTAGATGACGTGTTATGCTTAAACGTACAAGTTGCTATTCAATTATTTTTCTGTTTATCCATTGTTTTGAACTTGTACGGGGAAAGAAAAGTTCCCAAAGTGAGTTCAGTTAACTCCATTAACTCGCATACAGACAGAGTACTTAGAGTAGAAGTTCTTTTTACCCAACCGCCAGTTCAAATTACTCAACTATCAATACTATGTCACTTACTCATTCTTTTTATCACTTTTGGGAACTTTTTTTCCCTGTACAAGTTCAAAACAATAGATAAACAGAAAAAAATGGCAACCTGTACGCTATGGCATAACATGTCATCCAGAATGGTTTTTCGTAATTCTGAACTTATTTTTAGGATTTTTTGGCTTTTCTGTCCGATTGTAAGATAAAACAACCCTATGTTCTCTTACTCCGACGTTTCGATCCGTGTCGGATCTTGAGAAAGATATAAGCGTCGGAGTATGAGAACATAAGGTTGTTTTTGATCTCACAATCGGACTGAAAAGCTAAAAAACCCTAAAAATTCACCAAGAACAGTCGGAATCAATTAGCGTAATTCTGAACCATGAATAAATTTCAGTGAACATTTGAATTCACCACTACCCTTATTAAAGGTTGGTTCAAAGAATAAAAGGTTGCACACCAAATGAAAACTATCAAGGTTCAGTGTTGTCAATAGTAATAAAATTGTAAAAAATAAATTTACGATTCTTGCTTGATAATTTGATTTGATACAAAAGTTCTCATGTAATTTTTTACAGTAAAATCAAAATGTCTGGCAACACTTTCGTCAAGCTTAATGTTTGCATAGGTAGAATTTCAATTGAAATAAGGATTATAATACATAAATTTTAAACTTAAGCAATTTTTTGTTATCCATAATTGATAAACTGGCAACACTGTAATATTATTATGTTTACATAGTTTTCTATTCTGCTTGGTCTAAATCAGTCCAAATCGCCTTTAAATTGCATCGAATAATGTTTTCTTAGCGAAACTTGTAAATTGGACTTATTTTATATATTAGAGAAAAGGGGGTTTCAAGCTCAAAAACGCTGTATCTCTGGAACGACCCAAAAGACCTCGGGGAGTTAAGCTTTTTCGATTGGAAAATGTCAAAATCAAAATTTTTAAAATCAAGATATACTCATTAGACGAAAAATCGATTTTAATTTTTAAAATTGAAAAATAACATGTTTGGCAATACTGTATCGAAAAAATAATATTTTTCCTGAATTCCTCCATCAATTTTCTTCAAAAAAGCCGAAGGTCACAAATGTGTATATTTTATAGTTTCAAAGCTATAAATTAAGAAAAGGAAGGGAAAACTTGGATTTTTCTTGTATTGGCAAAGACGAGGGGTGCTGCCACGGGCCGAGGGGTGATCCCATCGGCACCAAAATTTGGATTTTTTCTACCTCCATTTGAACAAACATTCTAACAAAATTTGGTCAAAATCCGTGATGGTCGATAACACGCGGTGTGTACACTTATGTGGAATGACCCATATGCAGCTTTGTTTGAGGTTTTACATTCACTACAAAAAATATGAAAAAATATATATAAATATATTTTTTCATATTTTTTGTAGTGAATGTAAAACCTCAAACAAAGCTGCATATTGGTCAGAGTACTATTTGGAGAGTTATATTATTTTAATCAATAAAAGAGCCAAGTGTTTTCAAAGTCTTAAAACTTTTTTTTAGGTTAAAGGATTCGTCATTGACAAAATCGTCATCATTGAAAATTCGAAAGCAGTTTTCTCGTTCAAAGATGAAATTTCCGTAGAAAATGTATTCACGGTATTCCAGGTGCAGAATGGAGTACAGTTAATACATTTTCAATGCTATCATTCAAGTTTTGAGTGAGAAAACTGCTTTCGAATTTCTGATGACGACGGTTTTGTCAATGGCGAATCCTTCAACCTAAATGTAATATTTTTATAAGGTACATTGAAATATAATGCACTTTTATTAGTGGAAAATGTTTGGCAGATTATACAGGGTGTTAGGTTCCTGAGTGCAAACTTTTTAAAGTGTGATTGTGGACCAGAAAAAGGTGCAAAAAAATGTTCTACGCATATGGTCAAATCTCAACCGTTACGTAGTTATTGAACTTCCCATGTTTGTGACTCTTATTGCCTTAACTGACTACAACTTTAAAATGGTCAAACTTATCGCAGTTTTTTACCCTTCGAAAAATTATTGAATTTCCTATCAAATCGCATCTTTGAACCGATTGGTTTAGTTAATTAACTAAGTTTTCTAAAGCAAATAACTCAAAAGTAGTGTGTTTTAACTTGTTTTTGTCAATTATCTTTGAAAATGCGTAATAATTTAAACTTTTTTCTTTGGCAAAGTTGTGGCCCCTGTTTTACTCTACAATTCGTTCTTTGACATCAAACTTCCATCTCTTATCGTTCTCTTGCAATTTCGATTTAAACATCGCATTTTAGATCATAAATTTGCAATTGGCTTCTTTAGCGATGTTGAGATAATTCCATATTCTGAATCTGCATGCAAAACTGAACCGAAATCCAAATTTTCATGAAGTTTAGTGCTCGGGAACCTATTTAAAAATCAATTTGAAGTTTGTATGGGAGCGATTTGTCGAATCACCCCTCGTCGCGTTTTGTACTGGGTGGAGCTGTCAAACAGTTACCCAGCTGTCAAAAGGTGATTTAAAAAAATCTCTTTGAAATTGATTTTGGGTACCAAAATAAAGTTCTAAAAATCTGAAAAAAATCATAGTGGCTCAGAAAAAGGTGCTCTTTTATATAAAACCAAAAAAATGATATATTTTTCCTAATTTAAAAACCCAATTGTCATGGTAAAGGGTGGTACGGTCAAAATTTGGTCACACCATTTTTTTTCACAACTTAAGACTGCGTACACCAAAACGGCTTATTTTTGGACCAGTAATGGTATATCATATGTAGCTTATGCCATAAAATTTTCATCAAAATCCATAAAGTATTGGATGATATATGTATAGACAAAAACCAACGACCTGCCTTTTTAAAATTTTGTACAAAGCGCTCTATATTAAATTTTCGGTAATTTAAGGACAGTAAAGCACAATTTTGATTATAGAACCACCAATACTGCTCCGATTCATATGAAAATTTTACAGTATAATACTATTATAAAAATATGTTCTTAGTTAAATTTTGAGCCATTTTGTATGAATACTTTCCAAGTTGTAGCAGTTTGAATTTGAAAAAAAAAACTGACCAGGTGCCTCTTAAGAAAATATAACTTTGTAAAGGCTGGATAAAATTGAATGAAATTTTTACACTACATTTTGACATGCATACTTTACAAACAGAAAAGTTTTCATTGAAATCGGTTAACTTTGTCTGGCTATATAAATAAAACAGTAAAAATGTATGTTCTTATTTTTGAATCCTGATTGTACAAAACTTTAAATGGCAAATCTCAGGATTCAACAATATCTTCGCAAATACTAAACCGATTTTGATGAAAATTTTATGGTATAAGCTACATACAATGAACGAATTGTAGAGTGGAACAGGGGCCACAGCCTAAGAAAGAATTTTAATTTATTACGCATGTTTCAAAGATAATTGACAAAAACAAATTAAAACACACTATTTTTAGCTATTTTGTTTTTGAAAACTCAGTTATTTAATTAAATCAATCGATTCGAAGATGCCATTTGATAGAAAATTCAATAACCTTTCGAATAAGGGTAAAAAAACTGCGATAAGTTTGGCCATTTTAAAGTTATAGCCAGTAAGGCAATAATAAACAAAAAAAAAGTTCAATAACTACGTAACGGTTGAGATTTGACCATTTGCGTAGAACAATTTTTTTTCACCATTTATGGTCCTCTATCACCATTTAAAAAGTTTGCACTTATGAACCTAACACACTGTATGTGTAAACTATGGTGAATTTATAAGCATCGTCAACTACACAAGCAGATTTTTTATTTTTCTTTCTAGTGAACAAATAAACCCTAAAAAGATTGTGTACCGTCAAACGGTATACATTTTGTTAATATATACAGGGTGTTTGTTTCCGGACTTTAAATAATTTGGGGGCAGATAGGTCTTAATGAGATATGAAAAAGTGTCCAAGGAACATGGGGTCGCAAATCACTGCTAAGTGAGTTATTCAAAATTCTATGTTTTTTAACATGCAAAACTTCAAAAATTTGTATCTCAGCTATCTTTGATCAAAATCTCAATCTTTTTGCATGAATTGAAAGCGTGAACCATTGTGCTGATATGCTTCTTGGACAAAAACTCGATCTAAAATGATTAACATGCTTAAATTTTGGAAAGTTTGCGGCAAAAGCCGAAAAAAATGCTCTTTTTTAGGTATTTTTGTTGTTATTTAATGAAAACACGTAGAAAAGTAGAAAAGTGATATTCTACAAAAGATTGTTTATGTGGTTTTCTACCAAACTCTCTTTGGGACCAACATTGAATTTTTTGTAGTTTGGCCACAATAATTAATTCAAAGTTAGGTAAAAAACTCATCGAATTGCGAAAAACATCGCCCCGATTTCATTGAACCGTGCTTTGGCAGCACTTCCCGTTCGTGTGCTTGCTGTTTACTCTCCCACCAGCAGGCAAGCGAAACTATTGCAACGCACATGAATAGCCAAACATTGCCACACAACCAACCAACTGGTCCTGATTGGTGTTATGTTTGGTCGTGCATAACAAACATTGCACCAATCTGGGCGGGTTGGTCGTTCGGGTGGAGAGCCGAAGAAGTTTGTAGCCATGACCATGCCTCTGTTATAGTTGATGTGGGGAATGCGCACAGTTCAAAGCGGCGCATCGAATTTCCGCTATGGCGGAAAGCAATGCGGAGGTTGCGTGAGAAAGGACGCGCGCAAGATTTTTAAAACATTGCTATGCTAGTAGCGATATCAATGTTGGTCGCGGAGAGCAGGACGAGCTGCGTGGTGTTTAAAATCCTCTGCCGAGTTGGGTTTCCTTGCACTCGCAGTCGAACTGCGGTGCTATTCAGATGGGGTGGGGTTATGCTGACGAAGTCAGATATTATTTTATTGATTTTAAATAAGTAATTTAATGAATAATTCCATAATTAATGTGTGTTAATTTATTAGTGTTGTATAATTACAGCTAATTTGCTAAATAAGCTGTGATTATTCTTTTTTCTGGCATTACATACAATCGGGTACACAGTCTGTTCTGTACTATTTAAGGTATGAATGGGAGATAATAAGGTGGATTATTGCGGGAAGTTGGGGGTTTTAAATAAATGTTCGGTAATTTAAGATAATATTGGGGAGCATTCTGAGGGAAGTCGATTCATCCCAATAAGTGTTCGGTAATTTAAGGTGATATTAGAGGCCATTCTGAGGGAAGTTGGTTCCTCCCAATAAGTGTTCGGTAATTTTAGGTGGTATTGGGAGGCATTCTGAGGGAAGTCGGTTCCTCCCAATAAGTGTTCGGTAATTTTAGGTGATATTGGGGGGCATTCTGAGGGAGGTTGGTTCCTCCCAATAAGTGTTCGGTAATTTTAGGTGATATTGGGAGGCATTCTGAGGGAAGTCGATTCACCCCAATAAGTGTTCGGTAATTTTAGGTGATAGTGGGAGGCATTCTAAGGGAAGTGGGTTCCTCCCAATAAGTGTTCGGTAATTTTAGGTGATAGTGGGAGGCATTCTGAGGGAAGTCGGTTCCTCCCAATAAGTGTTCGGTAATTTTAGGTGATATTGGGAGGCATTCTGAGGGAAGTCGATTCATCCCAATAAGTGTTCGGTAATTTTAGGTGATATTGGGAGGCATTCTGAGGGAAGTGGGTTCCTCCCAATAAGTGTTCGGTAATTTTAGGTGATATTGGGGGGCATTCTGAGGGAGGTTGGTTCCTCCCAATAAGTGTTCGGTAATTTTAGGTGATATTGGGAGGCATTCTGAGGGAAGTCGATTCATCCCAATAAGTGTTCGGTAATTTTAGGTGATAGTGGGAGGCATTCTGAGGGAAGTCGGTTCCTCCCAATAAGTGTTCGGTAATTTTAGGTGATATTGTGGGGCATTCTGAGGGAAGATGGTTCCTCCCAATAAGTGTTCGGTAATTTAAGGTGGTATTGGGGGGCATTCTGAGAGAAGTCGGTTACTCCCAATAAGTGTTCGGTAATTTTAGGTGATATTGTGGGGCATTCTGAGGGACGTCGGTTCCTCCCAATAAGTGTTCGGTAATTTCAGGTGATATTGTGGGGCATTCTGAGGGAAGATGGTTCCTCCCAATAAGTGTTCGGTAATTTAAGGTGATATTAGAGGCCATTCTGAGGGAAGTTGGTTCCTCCCAATAAGTTTCGGTAATTTTAGGTGGTATTGGGGGGCATTCTGAGAGAAGTCGGTTACTCCCAATAAGTGTTCGGTAATTTTAGGTGATATTGTGGGGCATTCTGAGGGAAGATGGTTCCTCCCAATAAGTGTTCGGTAATTTAAGGTGATATTAGAGGTCATTCTGAGGGAAGATGGTTCCTCCCAATAAGTGTTCGGTAATTTAAGGTGATATTAGAGGTCATTCTGAGGGAAGTTGGTTCCTCCCAATAAGTGTTCGGTAATTTTAGGTGGTATTGGGAGGCATTCTGAGAGAAGTCGGTTACTCCCAATAAGTGTTCGGTAATTTTAGGTGATATTGTGGGGCATTCTGAGGGACGTCGGTTCCTCCCAATAAGTGTTCGGTAATTTTAGGTGATATTGTGGGGCATTCTGAGGGAAGATGGTTCCTCCCAATAAGTGTTCGGTAATTTAAAGTGATAGTGGGAGGCATTCTGAGGGAGGTCGGTTCTCCCAAAGAGTGTTCGGTAATTTTAGGTGATATTGGGAGGCATTCTGAGGGAAGTTGGCTCCTCCCAATAAGTGTTTGGTAATTTTAGGTGATATTGGGGGACAGTCTTAGGGAATTTGGGTCCTCCCAATAAGTGTTCGGTAATTTTAGGTGATATTGAGGGCATTCCGAGGGAAGTAGGGTTCTCCCAATGAGTGTTCGGTAATTTTAGGTGATATTGTGGGGCATTCTGAGGGAAGATGGTTCCTCCCAATAAGTGTTCGGTAATTTAAGGTGGTATTGGGGGGCATTCTGAGAGAAGTCGGTTACTCCCAATAAGTGTTCGGTAATTTTAGGTGATATTGTGGGGCATTCTGAGGGAAGTCGGTTCCTCCCAATAAGTGTTCGGTAATTTTAGGTGATATTGTGGGGCATTCTGAGGGAAGATGGTTCCTCCCAATAAGTGTTCGGTAATTTAAGGTGGTATTGGGGGGCATTCTGAGAGAAGTCGGTTACTCCCAATAAGTGTTCGGTAATTTTAGGTGATATTGTGGGGCATTCTGAGGGACGTCGGTTCCTCCCAATAAGTGTTCGGTAATTTTAGGTGATATTGTGGGGCATTCTGAGGGAAGATGGTTCCTCCCAATAAGTGTTCGGTAATTTTAGGTGATAGTGGGAGGCATTCTGAGGGAAGTGGGTTCCTCCCAATAAGTGTTCGGTAATTTTAGGTGATATTGGGAGGCATTCTGAGGGAAGTCGGTTCCTCCCAACAAGTGTTCGGTAATTTTAGGTGATATTGGGAGGCATTCTGAGGGAAGTGGGTTCCTCCCAATAAGTGTTCGGTAATTTTAGGTGATATTGTGGGGCATTCTGAGGGAAGTGGGTTCCTCTAAATAAGTGTTCGGTAATTTTAGGTGATATTGGGAAGCATTCTGAGGGAAGATGGTTCCTCCCAATAAGTGTTCGGTAATTTTAGGTGATAGTGGGAGGCATTCTGAGGGAAGTCGGTTCCTCCCAACAAGTGTTCGGTAATTTTAGGTGATATTGGGAGGCATTCTGAGGGAAGTGGGTTCCTCCCAATAAGTGTTCGGTAATTTCAGGTGATAGTGGGAGGTGTTCTGAGGGAAGTCGGTTCCTCCCAATAAGTTTTCGGTAATTTAAGGTGATATTAGAGGCCATTCTGAGGGAAGTTGGTTCCTCCCAATAAGTGTTCGGTAATTTTAGGTGATAGTGGGAGGCATTCTGAGGGAAGTCGGTTCCTCCCAATAAGTGTTCGGTAATTTAAGGTGATATCAGAGGACATTCTGAGGGAAGTTGGTTCCTCCCAATAAGTTTCGGTAATTTAAGGTGATATTGGGAGGCATTCTGAGGGAAGTCGGTTCCTCCCAATAAGTGTTCGGTAATTTTAGGTGATAGTGGGAGGCATTCTGAGGGAAGTCGGTTCCTCCCAACAAGTGTTCGGTAAATTTAGGTGATATTGGGAGGCATTCTGAGGGAAGTTGGTTCCTCCCGAAAAGTGTTCGGTAACTTTAGGTGATAGTGGAAGGCATTCTGAGGGAAATGGGTTCCTCCCAATAAGTGTTCGGTAATTTTAGGTGATATTGGGAGGCATTCTGAGGGAAGTCGATTCATCCCAATAAGTGTTCGGTAATTTTAGGTGATAGTGGGAGGCATTCTGAGGGAAGTCGGTTCCTCCCAATAAGTGTTCGGTAATTTAAGGTGATATTAGAAGTTGGTTCCTCCCAATAAGTTTCGGTAATTTAAGGTGATATTGGGAGGCATTCTGAGGGAAGTCGGTTCCTCACAATAAGTGTTCGGTAATTTTAGGTGATAGTGGGAGGCATTCTGAGGGAAGTCGGTTCCTCCCAATAAGTGTTTGGTAATTTAAGGTGATATTAGAGGCCATTCTGAGGGAAGTTGGTTCCTCCCAATAAATTTCGGTAACTTTAGGTGGTATTGGGAGGCATTCTGAGGGAAGTCGGTTCCTCCCAATAAGTGTTCGGTAATTTTAGGTGATATTGGGAGGTATTCTGAGGGAAGTCGGTTCCTCCCAATAAGTTTCGGTAATTTTAGGTGGTATTGGGAGGCATTCTGAGGGAAGTCGGTTCCTCCCAATAAGTGTTCGGTAATTTTAGGTGATACTAGCTGTCCCGGCAAACGTCGTTCTGCCTGCCTACTGTGTTTTTTTGACATGCAGCTCCATAGGGACGTCCCCGGCGAAGTCATCTGTATGGGAGCCCCCCGTTCCAGAGACCGGAGAGGTCCCGCACCAAGCTAAGAACCTTCCCCGGCCCCCAAAATACCCACACACAAAATTTCACACCAATCGGTTCAGTAGTTTCCGAATGCATAGCGGTCAGACAGACAGACAGACAGACAGACAGACAGACAGACAGACGGAAATCCATTTTCATATATATAGACTAGCTGTCCCGGCAAACGTCGTTCTGCCTGCCTACTGTGTTTTTTTGGCATGCAGCTCCATAGGGACGTCCCCGGCGAAGTCATCTGTATGGGAGCCCCCCGTTCCAGAGACCGGAGAGGTCCCGCACCAAGCTAAGAACCTTCCCCGGCCCCCAAAATACCCACACACAAAATTTCACACCGATCGGTTCAGTAGTTTCCGAATGCATAGCGGTCAGACAGACAGACAGACAGACAGACAGACGGAAATCCATTTTTATATATATAGATTGGGAGGCATTCTGAGGAAAGTGGGTTCCTCCCAATAAGTGTTCGGTAATTTTAGGTGATATTGGGGGGCATTCTGAGGGAAGTGGGTTCCTCCCAATAAGTGTTCGGTAATTTTAGGTGATATTGGGAGGCATTCTGAGGGAAGTCGGTTCCTCCCAATAAGTGTTCGGTAATTTTAGGTGGTATTGGGAGGCATTCTGAGGGAAGTCGGTTCCTCCCAATAAGTTTCGGTAATTTTAGGTGATATTGGGAGGCATTCTGAGGGAAGTCGGTTCCTCCCAATAAGTGTTCGGTAATTTAAGGTGATATTGGGGGGCATTCTGAGGGAGGTTGGTTTCTCCCAATGAGTGTTCGGTAATTTTAGGTGATATTGGGAGGCATTCTGAGGGAAGTCGGTTCCTCCCAATAAGTGTTCGGTAATTTTAGGTGATATTGGGAGGCATTCTGAGGGAAGTCGGTTCCTCCCAATAAGTGTTCGGTAATTTTAGGTGATAGTGGAAGGCATTCTGAGGGATGTTGGTTCCTCCCAATAAGTTCGTGATATTGGGGGGCATTCTGAGGAAAGTTGGTTCTTCCCAATAAGTGTTCGGTAATTTTAGGTGATATTGGAGGGCATTCTGAGGGAAGATGGTTCCTCCCAATAAGTGTTCGGTAAATTTAGGTGATATTGGAGGGCATTCTGAGGGAAGTTGGTTCCTCCCAATAAGTGTTCGATAATTTTAGGTGATATTGGGGGACAATCTGAGGGAAGTCGGTTCCTCCCAATAAGCGTTTGGTAATTTTAGGTGATATTGAGGGACATTCTTATGGAAGTTGGGTTCTCTCAATAAGTGTTCGGTAACTTTAGGTGATTTTGGGGGGCATTCTGAGGGAAGTTGATTCCTCCCAATTAGTGTTCGGTTATTTTAGGTGATATTGGGAGACATACCTAGGGAAGTTGGGTCCTCCCAATAAGTGTTCGGTAATTTTAGGTGATATTGGGGGGCATTATGAGGGAAGTCGGTTCCTCCCAATAAGTGTTTGGTAATTTTAGGTGATATTGGGGGACATTCTCAGGGAAGTTGGGTCCTTCCAATAAGTGTTTGAAAATTTTAGGTGATATTGGAGGGCATTCTAAGCAAAGTTGGGTCCTCCCAATGAGTTTTTGGTAATTTTAGGTGATATTTAGGGTCATCCTGAGGGAAGTTGGGTCTTCCCAATGAGTGTTAGGAAATTTTATGTGATACTGGAGGGCATTCTGAGGGAAGTTGGTTCCTCCCAATAAGTTATCAGCAATTTAAGGTAATATTGGGGGCATTCTGAGGGAAGTAGGGTCCTCCAAAAGAGTGTTCGGTAATTTTAGGTAAATTAGTGTTTGGAAATTTTAGGTGATATTGGAGGGCATTTTGAGGAAGGTTGGGTCCTCCCAATAAGTGTTCGGTAATTTAAGGTGATATTTGGGAGCATCCTGGAGGAAGTTGGGTCCTCCCAATAAGTGTTCGGTAATTTTAGGTGATATTGGGAGGAATTCTGAGGAAGTTGGTTTCGATTTGACGATATCCGTACATTTTGCATGCGCCTAAATGGGGCATGCACGCATATGGCCTCCACTTTATAATCTTATGCAACATCTTATACGATGACTGGTTGTCTGGGAAGTGGTTGGTAATATTTGGTGATATTGGGAGCATCCTGAGGGAAGTTAGGTCCTCCCAATGAGTGTTTGAAAATATTTGGTGAAATTGAAGGACATTCTGAGAGAAGTTGGGTCCTCCCAATGGGTGTTTGAAAATTTTAGGCGATATTGAAGGACACCCTGAGGGAAGTTGAGTCCTCCCAATGGGTGTTTGAAAATTTTAAGTGTTATTGAGGGGCATTCTGAGGTAAGTTGGGTCGATTCTATACCATTACCCGGAAAACCATTACCCGGAATGCCATTTACCATTTACCGCAATGCACCATTTACCGGAATGTACTATTTACCGGAAACCCGTTTACCGGAATGTTTAATTTACCGGAAACATATTTACCCTCAACCCTCAAGTAACACACTTGTCACAGAAGAGTCACGGTGGCGCAGAGTTTTGTTGCACAGAATTCATTGTGACTTACTTTTAGCAAGTAAGTATTCATATGTTAAAAGTAAGTCACAATGATAGCTGCGCAACAAACCCTGCGCCACCGTGACTCTTCTGTGACAAGTGTGTTACTTGAGAGATAATATGTTTCCAGTAAATTAAACATTCCGGTAAACGGGTTTCCGGTAAATAGTACACTCCGGTAAATGGTACATTACCGTAAATGGTAAATGGCATTCCGGGTAATGGTTTTCCGGGTAATGGTATAGAATCGACCCAACTTCCCTCAGAATGCACCTCAATGTCACCCAAAATTACCGAAAACTTACTGGGAGGACCCAACTTCCCTCAGGATGTCCCTCAATGTCACCTAAAATTTTCAAACACCTTGTCAAACACTCATTGGGACGACATAACTTCTCTCAGGATGCTCCCCCAATGTCACCTAACATTTTCAAACGCTTATTCGGAGGTCCCATCTTCCCTCAGGATACCTCCAATGTCACCTAAAATTACCGAACACTTATTGGGAGGAACCAACTGTCGTATTCTAACGTTCCGCGGTAAAATCCGACGAACCGCGGAACTCGTCAGGAATTTCCATTCGCGCGCTGCGCATGATACGTCCGTAAGACACAAATTTCGTTAACAAACTGAAGTGCTTTTTGTTCCGAAATCATTGATCCCGACCCGAGTCCACACACTGCCATCTATCCATCTCTCTCTCGCACACTCCTCAATCATTTCATCCCATTCACACGCGTTGGTCACATCATCAACGGCTGCCCTTTCCCCGTTCATTCGAACGCACTCGAACCGAAGACAGACACGGACAAGCTTTGGTTTCAAAAGCCCACGCCAAAAGCTTTCCATGCAAGCTGTGCGATGTTTATTTGGCACGCAGTACACTGACCGAAATAGCGCTATCAATTTATTGATGTGATGCTAATTTATAAATTTAATTTCATTATGAACATTAAACTTACTAACCATAAAATGGCACAAAATAGAATGCTAAATATGCCAACCTTGTATTCCATGTGCTTAAAAATATAAATAATTTGATATACAATCTACGCTCACTACATTCGCCTCCTTCTCTATTCTTAAATATTTTTTTTCCACATGCTTCTACAAACAATTTTGAAAACATTCATTTCAATAGTATAAATAAACTAAGCTAAAATTGGGTAATGTTAGCACTAAAAAAAAGAACTTTATTTTTTTATTTTTTTTTATTTATGTTTTTGAAGATCCGATTTATAGGTGATTAAACAAACTCTAAAACAAATATTTTCTGTTTCAAATGTCAACTACGATATATTCATTTTAATATATTTTTTTTTTTTTTTACAAATAACTTTGACAGTTTTTTTTTTCTCTAAGAACAACACCTTTATCCAGCGGCTGTTTATATGATTTTAATGATCTACCTACCTTATATTACACTTTAATAGCTGGCTTTAATCAACCTTTTTAGAATAGTACTTACCAGGATCCAAAGGCTAAATCACATTCAACACAATGCAACATAGCTTTGTTACAACGATGGTGAGACAAAGCCCACGTTCGCAAATTTACAGCAATATTTGTTGCACTTTTTTATATTTCGTGATTATTCAGTTATCAATTTTGATTTTGATTTGTGTGATTATAAATTTCTACTTAATCTGAAAATAAATAATTTAAAGACAGCAGTTGAAAAATATAACCAAAAGGCCGAAGTATTGCTGCACGCTTGGCTGCTGATATTTGTTTTCCTCATTCTGCTATCGTCGTTTGTTGCGAGAGGCGTTTGTTGGTAACAAAGAGCCAGAGCCACCAAGCGTTTATTTATATCGTGCTGCTTGCGTTTTAAGCACTGGGCCCACTTCTGCCTCTCAATGAACTATGACTGCTAACTTTATCATGACTTTTTCTAAGTTAGAAATTTTTCCTCTACAAACTTGTGTTCAACTTATCTGGCCCAAGTCAAACCAGTCAAACTACATCATCATAAAACTTCTACATATCTTACTCTGAATGTTCAACTTGTTATTATATACAAAAGCTAACTACCGATGACCTGCAAAAACTTGCAAACAATAAATACAAAACAATAGGGATCTTATTGTATATTTTACATTTACTATATTACATAATAAAAACTACAAGAGCTGTGTTTTCCATCTCTATTGAATAATGCTTACCAAGCTTTAAAAAGGTCTTACCATCATAATCTCTAAATAAATGGAAAACATTTTTTTGTCCAAATTTGATCTCTTTCTCCCCCGTCACCTGTGGAACTATAGCATCGAAAGTATATATCATGATAAACGTGGTTAAACTTTACAAACATTAAACCAATACCTATTATTAATTCAATTGGAATTTAAATGATTTTTTTTTGCAGAAAGAAATTTGCTGTTATATTGATTGCAACCTATGTAATAACCTGCAGTATACACGCTAGAAACATAGTGTCACTATATAACAAAAAGCTGCCTCATGAAGACATAAAAATATGTTGATTATATGTCCTGTTTACCTCCTTCCAGTCATGTAAACTTCAAACTATGTAAATTCACCCAATACATTTTGACAGTAACGTTTACACGACACTGCACCAACAAGCATGAAATCAGAAATATTATCAACTCGGCTTATTATTTTATTTTATTTTTTTTGCTGCGCATAAACTTATAAAACTACCTATCAAGACTTTACTATTTTTTTCTTTTGCTGGAGTTTGCTAGGCTTCAAATTTGTCAATGCATTGCATCTTTAAATTTTGTAGTATTTGTGCACTTTGAAGATCTTTTCATTTACTTTAACATTCTCGAGGCTCAATTTGTAAATTTATTTGCACACATTAGCTATCTGCCAAACTATCTCGTTATTTAAAGGTTCACTTGAATCAATTCTTCAATAAATATTCTTCCCTGTTCGTAAAGCTACACCTTTACAGTGTGGATAGTAGGAACACTGTGCTCATTTCCCTTACTCTTAAAATCATTGCAAGCTTATGAAAACGTTTCTAAAATCTTTGGTCACCTTGGTGAGCCCCTTATTGAAGTTTCCCGGATTTTCAATGAGATGACGAAATCAAACATGAACTTAGTTCGTTCCATTTTGAATCTTCTACAGACCATTACAGACTGCTTCAAACTATTTTAAAGACTAACTGAACTATTCACATGAAATCAAAAGACTCATTTTCAATATCCGTTAAAAAGAACTGAGATGAACGATTTCCAATCCAACATACATAAATGCATTAGTTTGATTTATTCTGAGAACAAATATTCACTATTTAATATATTTGCAATGATCTACTCGCTCTACAACATTTTTTGACAGGAGAGAGAAACCCCCTTTTTTCAGAGATCCACTAGCTTTACAAAACTATTGATAGGATATTTCTGTGGAGACCCTACCATTCTACATGTCTGTGAAATGGGAGAACTGTTTCCTCCACATACCTGTCAAATGAGAGAATTACACGTCTCTATTTTTTTCTTATAAAGACCAACTCGCTCCAAATTTTCATAAAGATCTACTCGCTCTACATGTGCCTGGTACAAAGGGGATATGTGTGTTTCACAGCTCTTCTGATCTTTTTTAAGAGACCTACTTGTTCTACAATTATTACATTCATGTATATTTACTGATCCACTAGTTTACTCATTTTTTCCCAATGTATACCTTTTCCATTGAGACTTTCCTGCTCTGTTATAAATTAGCGTTCTCTTGTATTTGAAAATTCCTTTTTCCTATTCGCTTTTCAATCGTTGTAAAGATGAACTAGGGATGGTAAATTTCCAATCTAACAAATATAAATGCATTAATTGGATTTATTCTGATAATGTGAAAACAAAAATATACAGTATTTGTTACTACCTACTCGCTCTATAACATTTTGGACAGTAGAAACCCCATTTTTTTTTTTTTGCAGAGACCTACTCGCTATACAAATTTTAGACAGAAGACATTTATAGAGACCTACTCGCTCTACATATTTGTCAAACGAGAGACCTACTCGCTCTCTATTTTGGTTTCTCATAGAGACCTATTCGCTCTATTTATCTGTCTAATGTGAGACCTACTCGCTCCAAATTTTTTATAGAGACCTACTCGCTCTGCGTGTGTCCGTAAAAAAGGGAATATATTTGCTCCGCAGCTCTTTCGTTTCTTTTTATCCTGAGAGATCTACTCGCTCTACACCAATTGAACTTCTGTATCTATACTTGTTGTCCGAATGTATACCTTTTCCATTGAGACCTACCCGCTCTACATATTGCTGATATATTTTTTCCTGCTCTTGTATTTGATTCTTCCTCTTTCGCATACGCTCTTCAAACCTCGTAACGATTAACTAGGGATCATCGATTTCTAATCCAGCACACATGAATGCATAAGTTTGATTTTCTTTCTCATAGAATGTGAGAGCAAACCGATTGACCCCTTTTTATGATCATAGAGACCTACTCGCTCTACAGCTTTTTTGACAGGAGAAAACCATTTTTGCAGAGACCTACTCGCTCTAGCAATTCTCGACAGAAGACATTTGTAGAGACCTACTCGCTCTACACGTCTGTGAAATGGGAGACCTACTCGCTCCACATATCTGTCAAACGAGAGACCTATTCGCTCTCTATTTTTGGTTTCTCATAGAGACCTACTCGCTCTATATATCTGTCTAATGTGAGACCTACTCGCTCCACATTTTTTTATAGAGACCTACTCGCTCTACATGTGCCTGATTAAAAGGGGATCTGTTTGCTCTACAGCTCTTCTATTTTTTCCACAAGAAATCTACTTACTCTACATTAATTGCTTTCATGCATCTGTGCTGATCCACTAGTTTGATCGTTTTTTTTTTAACAAATGTATACCTATTCCATTCTATTACGTTATAAACCTTCCCTTCAAAATTCAGAACATGGTACATGAACATACTGAAATACTTGGTTGACTTAGCTCATGCCTCTAACAGTTTAATTTCTCTTCGACAAAACCCTACCTTTAGGAAGTCGCTACAAATGATTGTAAGTCGAAGACGTTCTTGCTTGATTAATTATTTTCCCTTACCACCATAATTTCCCTTTTATTCACTTTCCTATTTTTTTTTATACACTTCCTCTACATACCTACCTGTCTAATGTGAGACCTTCGATCCAGATGTTTCTATAGAGTTGAGATTTACTCGCTCTACATAAATTTGGTAAAAGATCTGTTTGCTCCACAGCTATTCTGATTTCTAATTTATTGAATCCTACTCGCTTCACATTATTGGAGTTCGTAAATCTATGCTGATTCATTTTTTTTTTCTAGATATCCATAGAGTGCTTTTGGGCCTTTGTATATAACAGCTATTCTACTTGATTCTAAAAGAAACGCATATATACAATTGCAGGCCAAAGACCTATTAAGATTGCTTTATCCTTCCATTGCTTATTTATTTTCCATATTGTCGGGCCGCCACCAACCCGGATGTCGCACAATCAAGTTGCGATGCTACCTAACTCGCGACGCGACCCAACTCGCGACGTTTTTGAAACATGCCAAATGGAGTGCGCATCCTTCCCGTTGTTGTCAGCACCACAGCGCACTAGATGCGAAACAGTTGCGATACTTGTGGACCAAGAAAATGACAGTTTTTGATTGAATGTCTGTCTTGATTCCAACCGGATACCACTATCTTCACTCTGAGATTTTAATGCTTTTTGATGCCGACCAAATCAAAGATGAATTCAATTTCAGCCCAATTTTTCTACTTTTGTTCTTCGTGGTTTAAGTATGGTTGATGTGATACGGCATTTCATACTCAGTCACTGTATCCAGAGCGACACTGTTTGAGACGCACCTCTTTTGTTAATAGTCGCTTTTCTCAAACCCCAATCGTATTCATTGACATTCCAACTGCAAAAGATTTACCTTAGGTCCCAGATTTCACATAAATTTCTGCGAAACTCGCTTCATGTACATAGTACATCTCATAAAAAAAATAACAACCAATTTCTTGATATGTACTAGAAAAAACTTCAAATGGATTTACCACAAAACTTACCAAACTGTCCAAACCACTCAGTCGAATCGCGCTTTGGGTCAAGCTCTGATATAAACCTGTCTAATTTCAGAACCAAATATAAAGCCGAAACATGACAGCAAAGCAAATCATAATAGAGACATTTTACATTGCATTATGACTCAACTCAACTCAAGTATTGGCGATTTAAAGTGAGGCTAGGTAACGAAAGTCCATTTGAATAGAAAACAAATTCTTCTGACTATGTTCTGACAATACGCTAACATAAAAAAAAAACATTCATGTAGCTTTGCGTAGACTTTTCATGTTAGTATTTAATTGAAATACAACTCAGCAGGTGAATTCAAACAGGACAGTATATCACGAATAACCAATTTCTTATTATCCAAGCTCCACTGTTCCTCCGAAATGACTAACATTCTCAATCCCATTAATACAATCCACGCAACTACAAAATGTCAAAACGCCTCAATTTATGCCAATAGCTAATAACGATGATATCTGCATCTAAAGCGAATCAAATTTCAAGTTCCACTATTTTCTGCAATCACACTACGAGCGCCAAATACACAAAATAAAATAATGGCTCAATCTCTCACTTAATAGCATTACTCTCTAATTAAACTCTTACAACCTCTGATTCGAACCATGTCTTCCTTTCAAATCAAATACAGAAAAGCAAGGTTTTACTTACCAATTCTATCCAAACATTTCCAAGCAGAGTATCTCATTGATTTTTTTTCCGATTCAATCTACGCAACTATTCAATGAACTATTTGCTCTGGTAACTCCGTTCTTCGTCACCATCAAGTACCACAACAAAAAAAATCACTTCCACTTTTTCCCCTTTTCACCTTATTGACAAGCACTCTTGGATTTTTTTTTTCTGATTGGCCATTTTCTTTTCCACAATTTCACTGGTCGATCTTATCTTTCCGAAATCTAGCTCAATCATTTTTCAAAACAAAACACCTAAAACACAGAGCCCACCGGCTGCGCCATGTCGTATTCTAACGTTCCGCGGTAAAATCCGACGAACCGCGGAACTCGTCAGGAATTTCCATTCGCGCGCTGCGCATGATACGTCCGTAAGACACAAATTTCGTTAACAAACTGAAGTGCTTTTTGTTCCGAAATCATTGATCCCGACCCGAGTCCACACACTGCCATCTATCCATCTCTCTCTCGCACACTCCTCAATCATTTCATCCCATTCACACGCGTTGGTCACATCATCAACAGCTGCCCTTTCCCCGTTCATTCGAACGCACTCGAACCGAAGACAGACACGGACAAGCTTTGGTTTCAAAAGCCCACGCCAAAAGCTTTCCATGCAAGCTGTGCGATGTTTATTTGGCACGCAGTACACTGACCGAAATAGCGCTATCAATTTATTGATGTGATGCTAATTTATAAATTTAATTTCATTATGAACATTAAACTTACTAACCATAAAATGGCACAAAATAGAATGCTAAATATGCCAACCTTGTATTCCATGTGCTTAAAAATATAAATAATTTGATATATAATCTACGCTCACTACACCAACTTCCCTCAGAATACCTCCCAATATCACCTTCTCTCTAAATGCCTCCCAATATATCCTAAAATTACCGAACATTCATTGAGAGGACCGAACTTCCCTCAGAATGCCCCATAATATCACCTTAAATTACCGAACACTTATTGGGAGGAACCGACTTCCCTCAGAATGTCCCCCAATATCACCTAAAATTACCGAACACTTATTGGAAGGACCCAACTTCCCTCAGAATGCCCCTCAATATCACCTAAAATTACCGAAGTCTTATTGGGAGGACCCAACTTCCCTAAGAATTCCCCCCAATATAGCATAGCATGAATGAATACTTGCACAAATCTTGGATGGGGTTGCAAAGTTGAAAATTTCCATTGACATTGCTGATGTCGCTACTACCTATCTACAATGTCATAGATTGACTCAGCTCCACACACCTGGCCAAGTCCTTGCAAGCATTTATAAATCCCTTCATCAACTTAGAAAGAGCCCAGAACTGAAGCATCTTCCAATAGATGAAAGGATGTTGAAAATAGCGAATTTTCAACTTATATGCAGTTATAAAGCAAATATACTGAAGTAAAATTATTTATAAATTAATAATATTGGAAATATCTCACGCTCACCAATTGTTGTGTGGTTTTTTGTGGTTCAATTCCGATCATCTAATTGTCTTGATTAATGTTTTTCTCTGTAAAGAACAACACAATACTCAGCAAAGCACAACACAACACTGAACACTAAACACCCGCGCATCTATTGTTTTGATTTTCACTGGAGACAATACCGAACGCGATCGATTATGCTACCATACTCACCCCTACAGGAGCGATGCATGCGCAGCAAAGAACAACACAATACTCTCCCTAAGAATTCCCCCCAATATCACCTAAAATTACCGAACACTTATAGGAAGGAACCAACTTCCCTCAGAATGCCTCCCACAATCACCTAAAATTACCGAACACTTATTGGGAGGAACCGACTTCCCTCAGAATGCCTCCCAATATCACCTAAAATCACCGAACATTTATTGGGAGGAACCCACTTCCCTCAGAATGCCACCCACTATCACCTAAAATTACCGAACACTTATTAGTAGGAACCGACTTCCTTCAGAATGCCTCCCACAATCACCTAAAATTACCGAACACTTATTGGGAGGAACCGACCTCTCTCAGAATGCCCCCCAATATCACCTTAAATTACCGAACACTTATTGGGAGGAACCAACTTCCCTCAGAATGCCCCACAATATCACCTAAAATTACCGAACACTTATTGGGAGGAACCATCTTCCCTCAGAATGCCCCACAATATCACCTAAAATTACCGAACACTCATTGGGAGAACCCTACTTCCCTCGGAATGCCCCCCAATATCACCTAAAGTTACCGAACACTTATTGGGAGGACCCAAATTCCCTAAGACTGTCCCCCAATATCACCTAAAATTACCAAACACTTATTGGGAGGAACCATCTTTCCTCAGAATGCCCCACAATATCACCTAAAATTACCGAACACATATTGGGAGGAACCGACTTCCCTCAGAATGCCCCACAATATCACCTAAAATTACCGAACACTTATTGGGAGTAACCGACTTCTCTCAGAATGCCCCCCAATACCACCTAAAATTACCGAAACTTATTGGGAGGAACAAACTTCCCTCAGAATGGCCTCTAATATCACCTTAAATTACCGAACACTTATTGGGAGGAACCGACTTCCCTCAGAATGCCTCCCACTATCACCTAAAATTACCGAACACTTGTTGGGAGGAACCGACTTCCCTCAGAATGCCTCCCAATATCACCTAAAATTACCGAACACTTATTGGGAGGAACCCACTTCCCTCAGAATGCCTCCCACTATCACCTAAAATTACCGAACACTTATTGGGAGGAATCGACTTCCCTCAGAACACCTCCCAATATCACCTAAAATTACCGAACACTTATTGGGAGGAACCCACTTCCCTTAGAATGCCTCCCACTATCACCTAAAATTACCGAACACTTATTGGGGTGAATCGACTTCCCTCAGAATGCCTCCCAATATCACCTAAAATTACCGAACACTTATTGGGAGGAACCAACCTCCCTCAGAATGCCCCCCAATATCACCTAAAATTACCGAACACTTATTGGGAGGAACCGACTTCCCTCAGAATGCCTCCCAATACCACCTAAAATTACCGAACACTTATTGGGAGGAACCAACTTCCCTCAGAATGGCCTCTAATATCACCTTAAATTACCGAACACTTATTGGGATGAATTGACTTCCCTCAGAATGCTCCCCAATATTATCTTAAATTACCGAACATTTATTTTAAACCCCCAACTTCCCGCAATAATCCACCTTATTATCTCCCATTCATACCTTAAATAGTACAGAACAGACTGTGTACCCGATGGTATGTAATGCCAGAAAAAAGAATAATCACAGCTTATTTAGCAAATTAGCTGTAATTATACAACACTAATAAATTAACACACATTAATTATGGAATTATTCATTAAATTACTTATTTAAAATCAATAAAATAATATCTGACTTCGTCAGCATAACCCCACCCCATCTGAATAGCACCGCAGTTCGACTGCGAGTGCAAGGAAACCCAACTCGGCAGAGGATTTTAAACACCACGCAGCTCGTCCTGCTCTCCGCGACCAACATTGATATCGCTACTAGCATAGCAATGTTTTAAAAATCTTGCGCGCGTCCTTTCGCACGCAACCTCCGCATTGCTTTCCGCCATAGCGGAAATTCGATGCGCCGCTTTGAACTGTGCGCATTCCCCACATCAACTATAACAGAGGCATGGTCATGGCTACAAACTTCTTCGGCTCTCCACCCGAACGACCAACCCGCCCAGATTGGTGCAATGTTTGTTATGCACGACCAAACATAACACCAATCAGGACCAGTTGGTTGGTTGTGTGGCAATGTTTGGCTATTCATGTGCGTTGCAATAGTTTCGCTTGCCTGCTGGTGGGAGAGTAAACAGCAAGCACACGAACGGGAAGTGCTGCCAAAGCACGGTTCAATGAAATCGGGGCGATGTTTTTCGCAATTCGATGAGTTTTTTACCTAACTTTGAATTAATTATTGTGGCCAAACTACAAAAAAAATCAATGTTGGTCCCAAAGAGAGTTTGGTAGAAAACCACATAAACAATCTTTTGTAGAATATCACTTTTCTACTTTACTACGTGTTTTTATGAAAAAACAACAAAAATACCTAAAAAAAGAGCATTTTTTTCTGCTTTTGCCGCAAACTTTCCAAAATTTAAGCATGCTAATCATTTTAGATCGGGTTTTTGTCCAAGAAGCATATCAGCACAATGGTTCACGCTTTCAATTCATGCAAAAAGATTGAGATTTTGATCAAAGATAGCTGAGATACAATTTTTTGAAGTTTTGCATGTTAAAAATCATAGAATTTTGAATAACTCACTTAGCAGTGATTTGCGACCCCATGTTCCTTGGGCACTTTTTCATGTCTCATTAAGACCTATCTGCCCTCAAATTATTTAAAGTCCGGAAACAAACACCCTGTATACAATCTTTACTTACTACAAAATCGTGCTTTGCCTCTCTTATATGGTAAGTACGATGAGTCTGATGACCTCACTTGCAGTTAGGGTACCCAATAGTTAGCTTAGCTGAACAATAAAAGTTTGATAAACTTATTGACAAAGTAATGAAAAAATCATAATATTCGACAACAGTTGAAATTAACAAAACAATGTTGCGTTGGATCTTCCTCGCGAGCATTCCTTTTTGCATCTTTGCGATCCATTATTCGCAAGCATTCAATTTTACCCTTCTTACACCGAAAAGAAGATTATAAATATCGCTCGAAAACTGACTTTCGATCCGAGGCCCAGAGGGCCGAATCTCATATACCAATTAACTCAGCTCGACGAACTGAGCAAATGTCTCTTAGGCGAACGGGGTATAGAAAACACTGTGCGTTGTTCGAGTCAGATAAAAACTATATTTCAAAAGAGCTACCTAGTGTTTATATACGCATCGATAATGTTACATCTGTGTGTGTTGTACACGTTCTACCGCCATTCAGCGATACATAGGTACAACATACACACAATTTGTTATTCTACGCAAGGCATTCGGATCCTACTAACTTGCTCCGAACGGTATCCTCCCCGTGCCGCCGTTGTGCAATTTAGCACTCCAGCTTTTCGAGCACGACTCGTGTAGTCCTCGACGGTGGATCTACCCTACGCCGACAAAGAGTTCCCCGGTAGTGGAACATCTTCCGAAACCGTTTCTTCCCAGACAGGTGTCGAGGTCTCTCCTGCGATTCGGGTTGGAAACTGGCTTCCGGTTCACAGGCGCCCCGACGACCACATTCCGGTGCTTCTTCGCGATAAACTCGGTCTAGTCCCCGGCGGTGGACCTAGCCTACTCCGACGAAGAAAACCCCCGGCGGTGGAAGTTCTCCCGATACCGATGCACAGTGGCCGGAAGCCGGACAAAACCTCAAAAATCGACTTCAATATTTTATTTTTTCTGATATTTTTCTTCCATTATAGATACTTCAACTAAGAAAATCCCAAATTTTCAACAGATTTGAGCGAAAATTGAGTCTTGTGAATTTTATCAAAGTTGAAGTTTTATGTGCTACAATATTGGGTTTCTCATTAATGATTAGACTACTGTGATAATTTGAGAATCTACCGAATCATCATTTCCCAGCGAAATTTCACACAAATCAAAATTATTTTGTTTACCTGTTGTGCATCTGACGCCCCTGTCATGAACTCAACCGAACTTGTGTATGCCAGCCGCTGCGAAGTCGTGTGCGAAATTCGACTGTGATGATAATGAATTTCGGCCGAGTCTAAATGGGTGCAAATGTCGCAATATTAGTATTTATTGCCTTTATTTTATGAGCTTCCTTCATGAGTTCGTTGTAAAAGTTAGGAAGACATGAATAATGTGACAATATTTTTTGTGTTTTTGGGTATGAAAAACCATTACATTTCAGGCATTGTTTGGAATTCAATCACAAAATTATAATGTTTTTACAATATGCAAACATATTGACTTTTATGAAATTTTGAAGAAAAACTTCGTATTAAAGAGATCCAGTACTTGTTTAGGAAACATCAGAAAACGACGCCGTATCCCGGATCTGACGTTCAATTTTGTCTAGTTTTTGGCTGAATAGGTCACTGTTTGCGCATTTTTGCGCTAAGCGCGAAAAAAAAATTTTTTTAATATCAGGTCACAATGGAGCCGCATGGTTGTAGAGGAAGTGATTTTGTTTGAAGTTTAAATTTTATCTTAACATAGTTCAAATTGACTTCAGAATACTAACAATTTAGTGTAATTTTCATTCTAGTAAGAGACTTTCACCAAGTCAGTTGGTCAGAAGGGGGGGGGGGGGGGGGGTGGCTTGTCTGATAACAAGGTTGCAACCATTCATTTGCAAAAATTTACATTCATTTGCTATTATCTCAGTTCAGAAGCATGCTATCGAAAAACAATGTATGGATGAATTGAACCTTGTAGTTTTATCTGAAAGTTCGCCGAATAGCATTAGGGTCGCACACGCATTCCAAAGTCGTGAGTGAGCTGTGAAGGCAACTCTCCACGCGGTGAATATAAATTTCATTCACCGCGTGGAAAGTTGCCTTCACAGCTCACTAGAGGTTCCATTTCCCGACCAATTTGCTTGTCCCGGGATTCGGGATAAAATTTGTTGCTTGTCCCGGGAAATCCCGGGATCCCGGGAAATTTTTCAATGTGCTTAAAAATGCTATTTTGTGGTTAGGAATATGTTTTATTCATAAATAAAAAAGCTATGGTTAAAATCAAGTAACTGGTCTAATCAATTTGAATTCGTTCTCTGAAAATACGACTTCAAGAAGCAAATGTTATTAATGTTTTCATCGGACAGAGAGACTCGCTTTTTAGAACAGATATTTCCGGAGTACAAAAAGAAGTTTTATTGTCGGTTTAACTTTCCATTTAGCTCAAAAAGTTACAGCTCTTTCGTAATTGTTTTTAAAAAATCAATCATTGTCGAATCAATCTGGGACGGGTTGGCTTTATAGTCGATTCCAGTTCTTCACGCATGCTCGATGGTGTCATGCATACAGGACAATACAGCATTTAACTCGGCAGCATCATTATCGGTCTGTCTTTGGCAGTCTTGCAACAATCGAACTCTTAGTTCCTTAATGAACTTAACCCTTATGTGGCCGGCAGGGTACACGGGTACCCAGCACCCATTTAAAATACACGGTGTAGAAAAAAGCAAAAAGTTTGCCGGCCGCATAACGGTTAATCAATTGCGTTTTCGATAATCTTTCCAATTCTGCTGGCACTTGCGTTGACAACGAAAGACCTTGAAGGAACTAGAACTTCAGCACTGTTAATTTTTTTGGGCGCCTTTCGTTGATTATTTTCATGATTGCATCAAAGGGGTCGTTTCCAACTTTGGAGTTACATTTCTTAAGCTTCGAATACAAGAAACTTAAGCTGCCTTCCGCAGACAGTAATGGAGCATTTTGTCTTCCCAATGTTTCCGATGCGAGTCTGATTAGCTGAAGAGCTTTCTGAAGGTTTATTACAACCTCCAAATCACTGCCCAACATAAAACCTGAAAGGCCTATTTCGGACAGTATCTCATTGATGCAATCAAAACAGCGAAGGAAGTGCTCCAGCATCGTTTCAGTCGAGTTCCAACGAGTTTTGAAGTCAACACACAGTTGAAGTGGTTTCGTGAATTTTTCTAGGTGTTTTAAAAAAAAACACAACTCTTCGAATACGTTTCAGTGACTCTCCAAATCCAAATCAAAGCGAAAAATATATGTAAGAAATGTGTGTCCCGGGAATCCCGGGATTTTCGGGACGGTGAAAAATTTCATCCCGGGATTCGGGAAATCCCGAGTTCTTCAAGATCCCGGGATTTTTTGTCCCGGGATATCCCGGGTTGGAACCTCTACAGCTCACTCACGACTTTGGAATGCGTGTGCGACCTCAATGTTATTCGGCAAACTTTCAGATAAAACTACAAGGTTCAATTCATCCATACATTGTTTTACGATAGCATGCTTCTGAACTGAGATAATAGCAAATGAATGTAAATTTTTGCAAATGAATGGTTGCAACCTTGTCTGATAATGTAATAATGTAATGGCCACAGCTTCAACATTTTTTTATTATTTTTTTTAAATATTACTTTATTATTTGACAGAAAAACAAAAGAAGGTGGGTGCTCCAGTTTTAAACAGTAACCTGGAGAGGATGACTAAGTGTGAATAAGCCTTTATTTTCATAGACACTACCCACATGTTGCTTCACCAGATACAACTAACTCTTTTAACCTTCAAAATAAAAGAAAGACAAAAACAACCGTGAAAACATGTAAAAATAACTACAAATCATTGCTCATTGATTTTCTTACACTGGTTGTTTCTCCGATTTATCTTAATCGTTAGAATTGCTCAACAACCTTGGAAGCAATCTCTTCACGAACTTCTATCGAAGTTTCAATATATAGTGACA
Source organism: Aedes albopictus (assembly GCF_035046485.1). Taxonomy (NCBI): domain Eukaryota; kingdom Metazoa; phylum Arthropoda; class Insecta; order Diptera; family Culicidae; genus Aedes; species Aedes albopictus. The sequence goes on from NC_085138.1 coordinate 214,380,033, forward strand.
CAAATTCGTCGACATCTACGTGTTTTTTTTTCTACACGCACATCGCTATAGTTCAAAGCAACAATCATCTAAAAAAATATATAAGCAATTCACTAAACAGCGCTAAACGCTACGTTAAATATTTGTCTGCGTAAGCGTCGCAATCACCAAGGCAATCTTTGAAAATTTTAATCGCAATTTTTTGAAACGAACATTTTACGCTCTTTAGTGAAACCCCTTTTATTGTTTTTTTTTTGTAAACTTGAAGTTTTATTGTATGTTATTCATGCAGTTTCGTTAAACACATTTCTACTGAACGACACACAGAGTGATAAAGATTTTGAAAACAGTTGCTGGAACTCTACTGTTCATAAATATGATAACCGATCTCTGATGATCGTTTATCAAAAACTCCCTTCAATATTGCGAATATGAGCGATTCCAAGCAACAGCATCAAAATAAAGGAAATTTTTTAATTCATGATTTTCTATTGAACTGAAACTTTGCACAGTTTTTCAGTTCCATCTAAATCGCCATTTTTCGATATCAAATTTTTATTTTGAATCACGACTAACTTTTCGAAAGGGTGTATGTGAAAATGGTTCAATAATATTCAAAAATCTGTACAGCCAAAATGGTTCGTTCGATTGCTATGAATTTTTCAGCAAAGTTAGATAACTAAATGGTGATTCCTATGAAAATATACACTGTGAAAAAAACATCTTTTTTAACATTAAAAATATCATTTTTGTCACAAAAACTCAAATATCTCAAAACCCTATCTTTTTACCAACGCAATTTTTTTAGGGAAGACGGTCCATTGTATTAGCAATCTACCATAAACATTTGGTGATGGTAAACTAATAAACAAAAAAGTTATAACATTTCAAACATTTCACAATTTTCACATTTGGTAAATATTTTTTTCTGTGTAAATTATTTCGGTCAGAAATCGCAGTTTGATGCTGATTTTATTGTTCAGCAAAGTTAGATAACTAAATGGTGATTCCTAAGAAAATATACACTGTGAAAAAAAATCTTTTTTAACATTAAAAAATATCATTTTTGTCACAAAAACTCAAATATTTCAAAACCCTATCTTTTTACCAACGCAATTTTTTTAGGGAAAACGGTCCATTGTATTAGCAATCTACCATAAAAATTTGGTGATGATAAACTAATAAACAAAAAAGTTATGACAATTCAAACATTTCACAATTTTCACATTTAGTAATAATTTTTTTTTATTCGGCCGGAAATCGCAGCTTGATGCTGATTTTATTGTTAATGGCCTTGCGTGAGTAAAACAAGCTGTTTTTATTATGTATTATGTATATTATATGTACAGTAATGTTCCGATTTTATCACGCCCTCCGCGCATTAGTCGTTTATTCATTATTTGCTGTTACATTTGAGGACAAGTGTTTTCCCTCTTCTTCAAAATGAATGTTGAAAGCGTGTTTTGCAACGTTAAAAATATTGAAATGGGTATAGATGTTGAAGTATATATCAAAGCATTTTTGAAAAGGGGCGTGATTAATTGTTTAAACTGATGTCGCTGATGGTACGGTGACATGACTCTCTGCACTTAGCACTTCTGGCAATTTCTCAGTTGTTGTCGTTTTCGAACTTCCTACGCCCTGCTTTACCGATGATATACAGATGGCTCGTTTGTCAAAGTCTAGACGGCAGGACGTGCAAATGCGTAAACTTGGATTCAATTTGGGCATAACCAGTCTCTTTCAGATTATCTATGGTGCTTTCGGTGAGATTTCGTATTGCGACATTTGCACCCATTTAGACTCGGCCGAAATTCATTATCATCACAGTCGAATTTCGCACACGACTTCGCAGCGGCTGGCATACACAAGTTCGGTTGAGTTCATGACAGGGGCGTCAGATGCACAACAGGTAAACAAAATAATTTTGATTTGTGTGAAATTTCGCTGGGAAATGATGATTCGGTAGATTCTCAAATTATCACAGTAGTCTAATCATTAATGAGAAACCCAATAACTCCTTTGATCATTTTTTTTTTCATCAAACGGTCTACAAGAGAGAGTTGAGTTGAAGACCTTTGAGAAAGCGACTGTTCATGTTGTTCGTTAGATTATAATAAACAAAATCACTTATTAGTTTTAACTGACTAGTTTGGTGTTGTTTGCTTGGCTGAAGAAAAAATTTACTATTTAATATCCATAGCGGTAGTATTTTTTTTTTTTGCTTTTTCGTGAGCATTGTCATGGTATGTATACAGACAAACAAACGTAACACTGACGAAATTTTCATTGACCACGCCTTTAACGATCATTTTGAATCTTGGTTGTGGCTTTCATAACCAGAAGAGTGCCCATCATTTTTCTTTGCGTTTGACGTTTCACACTAGCGCCTTCTGATGACGATATTGCACATCGCAGTATTTCGTGAAACATTTCCACCAGGTGGGGGTAGTGTGAACTGGGCGATGGATTTTCACGTGGTAGGTAACTCTCATGCATTTGTTGTTGTTGAAGTTACTCGCATTCTTCCGATCATAAAGTCTGTTCTCTAAGAGGTATTTTTTTGAAGATAAACTAGACGTATACGCGTATATAAAACTTTTATTATACAGCTTTTGTCTTAAAAATAAGTTTAATTCCATTTTTCTTATAATCAACAGCTTTTCAACACTATCAAGGGATTTTTTCACCAGTCACGTACAATAAAAAGTATGACACTCTCAATATTTTTGATCAAAACACTGGATCGCGTCTCAGTTTCAAATAGGTATTGTCTATCCGGTTGGAATCAAGACCGACATTCAATCAAAAATTGCCATTTTCTTGGTCCACAAGTGTCGCAACTGTTTCGCATCTAGTGCGCTGTGTTGCTGACAACAACGGGAAGGATGCGCACTACTTTTGACATGATTTAAAAACGTCGCGAGTTGGGTCGCGTCGCGACTTGATTGTGCGAAGTCCGGTTTGGTGGCGGCCCGACAATACTATAGAAATTATGAATAATCAAACAAAAGTATCATGAAAACAACTTGTTTAATTCAGGCGGTAGCCTTTACAATAAAATCAGCATCAAAAAATAATTCTCAAAATAATATACACAGAAAAAAAAATTTTTTTGTTACTAAATGTAAAAATTGTGAAATGTTTGAAATGTCATAACTTTTTTGTTTATCAGTTTACCATCACCAAAATTTTATGGTAGATAGCTGATATAAAGGGCCATTTCCCCTAAAAAATTAACGTTGGTAAAAAGATAGGGTTTTGAGATATTTGAGTTTTTGTGACAAAAATCATATTTTTTTAAGTAAAAAAATAAATTTTTTACAGTGTATATTTTCTAAGGAATCATCATTTAGTTATCTAACTTTGCTGAAAAATTCATAACAATCGAAAAATCCGTTTTTGCTGTACAGCTTTTAGAATATTTTTGAGCTGTTTTAGCATACACCCTTCTGAAAAGTTAGTCGTGAATGAATATGAAGGTTTGATATCGAAAAATGACGATTTAGATGAAATTGAAAAACTGTGCAAAGTTTCAGATATTTTTGAAATGGTCGCTCAGGATCGACTGACATGACTCCGTGGAATTCCTCATATGAATTGCCAATTCTTTATAGATAGGGTTGTTTCGGTTGCTTCGACAAATGATAGCAGGGATCGATGTACCTTAAAACCCAAACTCGGAAGAGCATATATGAAGTTGTTGAAACGAGATTGATAAAAAGCAGTTCAAATTTTACGCAGTTCACTATATTAGACTATCTGACCCCATAACGATTGAATTAACACACGTCCGTGCACCCACCGTAAAATGGCACGTGGTCTATGGGCAGTCCCTGAGAACACGTCTTGTCAGCCAACATTAGTGTGTATCTGAATTGATCCATTGAAAGAAAACGTAGGTGAACGATTTTTTCTAATGATTTATGTAGTTTTGAAGATTTTGGACCACTCTAACAGCAACAAATACACAATTATAGTTTATTTCAATACCATTACATGATTTAAGAACCCCCAAATTAAAAGCTTAATCAAAACCTACGTTCAGAAAGCACATCGTGATAGCTTATTATCGATTATTTTTACATGCTTTTCATAATCAGCAGATTTCAAAATGTTGAACCACCCTAATATAGTAAAATCAAAATATATGATAAGTTCCATATCAGAAATAGATTTAGGGAACTAAAATCATCATAACCTGTGAATTTTAGCAATTTCGGTTAACATTTGAGGTTTTATCCGACTTTTGTATGGAGGCCCGCCACTGTGCGATGTTTCTATCCCGACCAGTGAGGTGCCGAAGTCGGTCCGGCGATTCAGGTTGGTGGTGGACTTCCGGGAATTTGAGATGATTACCGGGAAAACTGTTGTTAAAAGTAACTTAATGAGCCTATTCGAATGTCTACACCTCATCTGGAAAATCAAAGCCAAACCCAAATACTCCTGGGATAATTCTACGAAATCCCGAGGAATTCGCCTGTGCAATCACTGGAATTTCCTTAAAACAGAACTTGGGAATCTCCAAAAAGTTTCTTCTAGAATTCCTCTAGCCTCTAGGTTTTTGTACCGCTAGATTACCTCTTGGAAATCGATGATTTTTTTTTTCGAGGAAAGAGTTTCTTACATCTGAGATTTTTTCAAAAGTTTCTTTTTGGATTCTTTCCGAAATACCATCAGGAATCTTAATAGATTAGAAAATCATAACCAAGATTCATCAAAATTTTCCTGCCACAATTATAATAGAAGTAGGGAGCTCCAATCTTAAAAATTTCCTATGGGAATTCTTCTCAGATTATTTTTTTTAAATCCCTCCCAAAAATCTTTCCTTTTCTTTCTGGAGCTCCCTCTGGGGTTTCCCTAGAATTTTTCTCTGGAATTCCTCCTAAAGCTTTTTTGTAATCAATCAGGAGTTATTTCTGGTTTTTTTACAGAGTTTTTTTTCTGGTATTTTTTCAGGGAATCATTCTGTGACTCATCCATCTCCACGAGTTCTTTGCAGGATTCCTGCAGGAGATCTTTTTTAAAACTTGTGTGCAGCAGGAGTTCCTTCTGAAACTTTGATTTTGAAAACTTCCAAGAGATTTTGCTGAATTTTATCTTTATTTTATACTAGCTGTCCCGGCAAACTTTGTCTTGCCGTCCGTCTTGTGGTGGTTTGACAACTGTTGTGCTTAAAATAACACCGCACTCTAGATTGGTTTCATTCCGATCGTGTTGATCTCCTTCCCAGCTCATGAAAAATCAGTAGTTTATAAATTTTCTTGCTTTTCTAGTTCATTTTCGTAACTTTTTGTACATATAAACACAGCCACCATGAATACGAACCGAACCGTGCAAGGGTCATCCCGATCGGTTCAGCCGTTCGTGAGTTTTGTTGCCTCAAAGGGACTTCAAACTCATTTATATATATATAGATTTGCTTTTGGGAATTCTCCAGTGATTCTCATTGCGTTTCCTTCAAGAGTTTTTCTTGGGTACCCTCCAGAAGTTTGTTCTAGGAAATCTCCAGGATTTGCGTATGAAAATGCTCCAGGAGTTGCCTTTGGGCATCCTCCAGAAGTTCCTCCTGCAAATCATCCAGGAGTTCCGTCTGGGAGCCCTCCTGGGATTTCTTGCAAAAACTTTACGGTAGCTATTTCTGGAAATACTCCAGAATCCTGAGCATCAAACTACTGCAGGAGTTTTTTTTTTCGAGGAATCTTCCATTGATCCAATGGGAAAGCTTCTAGACATATTGGAGCTTCTTTTGGGAATCCTTCAGGAGTTCTAGATCGAATTAATGATCCCAGACCAAAATTCAATTCCCTAATTGCCAATAGACTAAAATCCTAAATTTCCTAAAGTAACCACTTCCAGAATAAATCCATTAACCCTCGAGCGGTTGCGCTGTTGTTTTTTGTACAACACGTTGAAAAAATCTCGCTTTTTGTGTTCAGTGTTAGCGTGGTGCTGTAACGTGAGCAGGGCACCAAGTCGGCCATTGTGGCAGCCATATTTGTATTCTCTGATGTTTCTCCTTAAGGAATCTGGAGAAATCCACTAATGATATACAAGGTGGAATCCCTAACAGGAGTTACTGAAGAAATCCAAGATAATATTTTTAGTAATCTAAAGATAAAATCTCGGACAAAACTCTGTAAGAATCTCCAGATGAAAGTTCTTGGGGGAATACTCTGTTGGACATCCAGAAGGAATCCCCGGAAACAACACCAATGAAGGTGTGTTAGGGCACCTACGCTAATGAATTAAAAAAAAGGTTCGGTTATCCTCCGTGTCCTGGATAATCGAGTCCGACCTTTGCTGATTTTATATGCATACCTTACCTATTATAGATTTATCATAGTAAGCTACCTCTTTTACACTTGTTTATTTTTTTTAAAGTACAAGAAAAGAAGTAAAATGATGAGTGAGAGAAAGCCTGAATTATGCACTATGTGGAGCTGAACGAAAATATTTAAGTAATTGTGTAGCATACGTCTTTTATGTCATCATTGGTGGTTACTTCTATTTTTTTCCATAGATGCATTGCGTCAAGAATAATGTTTAACTTTAGATATCTAGTACATATAGTATTCATAGGATTGCAAGTGCATTTTTACATGTTACTTATTATCCATATGAAACGAAAATTGGGCGTTACTTACTAAAAAAATGTGCACTTTAAAAACCGGGAAAAGTTTAGTAATGGTACCGGGAAAACCGGGAAAAAGACGGGAATTTCAAAACAGAAATTTAGTGGCCACCCTGTCCACGTGTTTTCATCGCGACACATCTCTTCGACAATGTTGTCGACTGTCATTCCGCGCAGCAAGACGCGGATTTCTTCGAACCTGGGGCATTCGAAAACGACATGCTCCGGTGTCTCCTCCACGTTAACACACTCCGGGCAAAAGGGCGAAATAGCGTTCCCAAACCGGTGCAGGTACTTTCTGAAGCAGCCATGGCCGGACAGAAACTGCGTCAGATGGAAGTTCACCTCTTCATGCTTCCGGTGAGTCCACCTGCCATTCGCCGAATTGTCCCACTCTTGCTGCCACTTAGCCAACGAGTTCGCTCTGACGATATCTCTTACGCTCCTGGTACTTCTGCGTCTGTAGCATTCCACGTCTTCGGCGATGGTGATGCAAATGGGCATCATGCCCGCGATAACACATACTGCCTCCGTCGAAATGGTTCTGTACGCGCTCGCGACCCGAGTGGCCATGAGTCGAAATGCGCTGTCTAGCGCTCTTCGATTCCGCTTCGTACTCAGTGCTTCAGACCATGCTGGGGTATCATACCTGAGTATTGAGCCTGCTACGCTCGCCAGAAGACGCCTCTTACTACTTCGTGGTCCCCCGACGTTCGGCATGATCGTCACTATAGCATTGACAGCCTTCGCCGCCTTTCCGCAGGCGTAGTTGACGTGCTCCTTGAAGTTGAGTCGATCATCGAATATCACTCCTAGATGTTTCAAAGCTCGTTTCGATGTGATTACGTGCTCTCCGACTACGATCTCCATCGTTTGGGCTGCTTTACAGTTGCTGACCAGAAGCACCTCCGTTTTGTGATGGGCAATCTGTAGCTTGACCCCAGTCATCCATCTTTCAACAGTGGACATTGATTCCGTCGCCAGCATTTCTACTTCTTCAAGCGTCTCTCCCATTACCGTCAACACGACGTCGTCTGCGAAGCCAACAATGACGACTCCTTTCGGAAGTTAAAACGACAGTAAGCCGTTATACATGGCATTCCAGAGCGTTGGGCCGAGTATGGACCCTTGTGGAACACCTGCCGTTACTTCTATAGACCTCTGCCCTTCGTTGGTCTCATACACCTGTACCCTGTTCTGGAAGTAGCTCCGTAAAATCTGGCACAGATAATCGGGAACCCACATACTGGGTAGCGCTACGGCGATAGCCTCCCAGCTTGCACTGTTAAACGCATTTTTGACGTCTATCGTTACCACAGCGCAGAATCGATCACCTCTCCGTTTTTTCTTGGACGCCTTCTGGGCATTCTCGATGACTACCCGAATCACATCCACCGTTGATTTTCCCTTACGAAATCCGAATTGTATCGTTGATAGTCCCTTCTCACTTTCGGTGTATCCTGTCAACCTGTTAAGGATGACCTTCTCTAACAGTTTTCTTAGGGTATCCAGCAGGCAGATCGGTCTATACGATCCTGGGTCCCCCGGCGGCTTTCCTGGTTTCGGTAGCGGCACCAACTTTTGATCCTTCCAACCGTCTGGGAAGTAGCCTTCATCCAGGCATTTTTGGAGCACCATCCTGATCATGTCCGGAAACGCCAATACAGTGACGATTCGTGGATTATTTTTGGAATTATCAGCAGTTTTCCCTCACAGTAGTAGGAAATTAACAGTCATAAGGCTAACTCCTCATAATAAGCCTAAAATAAGATAGTTTTCATGGATAAAACACTGAAAACCATATAGATTATGGAACTATAGATGTGATTCTATGATCACAAATAAAAAACTTCTGAGTAGATTCAGTTTTATCAAAAAAAATCGTTGGATATTTCACGCCATCAAAACACATCCAATGAATTTCGTCAGCAATAGTCCATACAGCTTTCGAGCCACGATTAATTATATTGTTCTGCATCAAATCATTGATTTCTTGTATACCAATACTAATCGTATAGTATCCTTCCCGTATGCGTATTTGCCGAACTAAAGCTTATGCGAAAACAACTTTTTTGACCTTAAATATCTATGCAAGTCTTTGATTTTCCATAAATCCTGCAAAGGCTTACCATAGCTATATTGGAAATTTTAAAACACTCATGGAATATTTTACCGCCCTTAATCAACAATCATAATACCAAGAACTATTATATACTGCGTAATTGGTGGGTTTGATAATTATATATTCCTACACAAATCTTGAATCTTACAATGGTTGGTTTTTGCTCAATGTGTGCAGAAAAAACTGGCACTATTTACGAATTCAGATCAATAGTTCATCTATAAATATAAAAACAGCAAATTTTATACTTTTCCTACAATCTACAATAGATAAGCTTCAATTGCTTCTAACAACACTTTTTCCAAGTGACTCCGTTTTTGAGCGGCAGCCGGTTGAAAGTGTACCGATTCTAAAGTGCGCAGGCTTTATTATGCTTTTTGTTGAAATCCGAAGTGACCAGCGGTGCGAAAATCGATTTTTAATCTAGAAATGTCGCTACTCAATTTGGATTAGTGCATATTTTAGCTTTAAATTAGTTTAATAATGCGCAACAGAAAAAAATAGATTCAAATTTACTTCCCAGCTGCTACTTACTACGTGTTTCAAGCGTCGACTTCGATTTGGTGGTGCGACGATAATATTAAACCCCCAACCAGCGAGTCACGACTTTTAGCATTGATTGCACTTTTAGCATTTCCAATTTTTTGCAAAAATAAGAACGGCCTACTGGTCGGATTTTTTCTTCTGAAGTTCGATTTTTCTTCTGAATAGCACTAAATAATATATGATTATTAGGGTGGCCCACACTTATATGAAAACCAAAAAATTCAAAAACTGCCAAGTCTGACTTTCTGAATTAAATGTTTTGGACACCCAGAAGCTACGTTCAAAATTTGAGCAAAATCGATTAAGCCTAAGAGGGCGCTCAATAAGCTTGAAGCTTGTTTGAGAAAACTCGGCCAAATGTTTGCAGAAATCTCAAGTTTTCGAATTTTACCGCTAGGTGGCGCTGTAAACGTTAAATATCGAACCCCTTGGTATTATTGTAGGTGACTATATGCCAAACAAAATTGTCGAAGACCGTAAAAGGATCCGACGTCTGTGTAAAAAGTTATACCCTAGGTAAAGTGAGGCAAAACATTATTGTTGTTTTTCCAGTACATGTAAAAGAATAGTACCAATAATGAAATCTCAATAATTCGCCTCACTTTGCTTAGGGTATAACTTTTTACACAGACGTCCGATCACTTTGCGGTCTTGGACAAAGTTGTTTGGCATATAGTCACGTACAAAAATACCAAAGGGCTTGATTATTGAACGCTTACAGCGCCACCTAGCGGTAAATTTCGAAAACTTAAAATTTCTGCATACATTTGGCCGAGTTTTTCCATACAAACAAAGCGCCCTCTTAGGCTTAATTGATTTTGAACTGATTTAGGAGGTAGGACTTGACATATTTCGAATTTTTTATTTTTCATGTAAGTGTGGGCCACCTTAATGATTATGCATGCTTTTGGGTTAATGATAATGCAAAGGGATGTAAAGTAATTTGAAGAATTTTTAGCAAAGCGTAAACTTATCCTTCATAATACAAATTTTGGACCAATTGACATCATTTTTAGTACGCTGTGAGATACGTATAGTATCTAGCCGTGTACAACAATGCATAAAAATAAAAATCTTGAACTACACTATAAATCCTGTTTTTTGCTAGAAATATTTCCCGGTAACCTACTTTCTTACTATTTTCAGTTGAACCCAGAGCACATTTTAAAAAATGCTGATAATGTAAATACAGGAAACAAGGCATGGATAATTCATCAAAAAGGGTTCACAGCAGCATGGAAGATTTCTACAGAATCGGACAGGACGGTGGTGCAGCTAGATTGTAATGGAGAAACACTAACATTTGATGATGGAGATATTGAGAGTGCCAATCCTGAATCATTAAATCTAGTGGAAGACATATGTCAACTAATACATCTTAACGAATCGTCGGTGTTACACGTCTTACGGCAACGGTTTGCTAATAACTTGATACATACAAATGCTGGCCCTGTTCTATTGATTTTGAAGCCCATTGCGTCATTATCACTCTATTCAGAAAAGGTAAGCTATGAAAAAAAGCTATGATTGTTGTATGCGCAAAATGTTTTATTCCAATTGGGTTTTTAAATTTAGAAAAATTCAATGATTTTATATTTTTAAACGAAAGAGCACCTTTTTCTGAGCCACTATGATTTTTTTTTCAGATTTTTAGTATTTTATTTTGATACCTAAAATAAATTTCAAAGAGACTTTTCCAAAACACCTTTTGACAGCTGGGCAACTGCTTGACAGCTCCGCTCAGTACAAAATGCGACGAGGGGTGATTCATCAAATCGCTCCCATACAAACTTCAAATTGATTTTTCAATAGGTTCCCGGGCACCAAAAGTCATGAAAATTTGGATTTCGGCTCAGTTTTACATGCAGATTCAAAATATGGAATTATCTCAACACCGTTAAAGAAGCCAATTGGCTTCTTTAGTGATGTTGAGATAATTCCATATTCAGAATCTGCATGTCAAACTGAGCCGAAATCCAAATTTTCATCAATTTTGGTGCCCGGGAACCTATTTAAAAATCACTTTGAAATTTGTATGGGAGCGATTTGTCGAATCACCCCTCGTCGCATTTTGTACTGAGCGGAGCTGTCAAGCAGTTGCCCAGCTGTCAAAAGGTGATTTCAAAAAATCTGTCTGAAACTGATTTTAGGTACCAACATAAAGTTCTAAAAATCTGAAAAAAATCATAGCGGCTCAGAAAAAGGTGCTCTTTTGTTTAAAGATAAAAAATCATCGAATTTTTCTTAATTTAAAAACCCAATTCCCTGAAAACGCAAAAGGAAAGACTGCTATCCGTAAAAACGTTCTCCGGAAATTTTGGATAACAAGATTGATAATGAAAATAATGACATCTTTTACGCTGGCTAAACAACCACAAACATCTATATACGCATTAGTATGGGCTCGTATGAAAAAAAAAAATAAATCCTCGCTTCAGTCGACTTTTTAAATCCCATTTAGGTCCATCATCGGTAATAAATCAATAACTTTTTCCACAAGCATCCAGTCGTTTTGCGGTCTTCGAAGGAAAGGTTCATAAATGATTTTTCTACAAGAAGCGTTAATCGATTTGAATTAAGGAGACAAGGAACGGCCTCTGGGATTCTTTATCTGAAAGCGTAACTTTTCCCATAGTAAATCCTATGAAAACTACGAACTGCTTGACTGAGTTATTATAGTGGAAAACAGACGAATATAGAAGCCACCGCTCAAGTGGCGCAATACTGCGGTAAAATAGAAAAAATCCAACGGGGTTGCGGTGGTTTCGACTAAAGATACTATAAGCAAAGATACGAAGTGTGATGATTGTTGTTGTCGATGATGATCATCCAATCATGACGATGATGCCGACGAGCAATGCTTTAAAGCACGTTTGACAGGTCTCCTGCTCGATTGGAATGACATTGACAGAAAATTTGGAATTCCAATTGGAACATTTCGTGTCTTTGCATATAGTGTCTTTAGTTTCGACCGCCGCAGTCGTTCCGCAAACGTCAAAAGTGCTCGGTTCACGCTAAAAAGCTCTCACTCATTTGGTTGCCATAAAATTCAAAAATAATGAAAATTGTTTCATTTATGGTTTATGTAATCGCAATTGCTGCCACAACATGTAACTTATTTCTAAACTATATTAGGTGTAGTTTTAGCACTTTAGTATGCAGCTGTACGCCATTAAACATAATTTAGATTCTCAACTATTTATTTTTGTTTCAAGGTTGTGTGCATACTTTTTGAAGTGTGCAGCAGTTTGACGTTTGCGGAACAGGTCTTCTTTGTCTTCTTCACTCCGCCAGGTTGGAAGATTTCTCTGGATAAGCAATACTAAAGACACTATATGCAAAGACACGAAATGTTCCAATTGGAATTCCAAATTTTCTGTCAATGTCATTCCAATCGAGCAGGAGACCTGTCAAACGTGCTTTAAAGCATTGCTCGTCGGCATCATCGTCATGATTGGATGATCATCATCGACAACAACAATCATCACACTTCGTATCTTTGCTTATAGTATCTTTAAGCAATACCCTTGTTCAATTCGGTGCGTGTGCAAACTCAATAGACGAGTGGACCGCCCGCTGAAAGTTCACTCGGGCAGCGAATTTTGACACCACAGCGGGGTCGACTCTCAACAACTTCTACCCAGCTGTATATTTGTTTAATTTATTGCATCTAGTTTTCGTTATAAAGTTGCAAAAATATGGGCTAGTGCATTAACTATATGCATATGTATCACTTTAAATAAAACGTCATGCAAGAAATCAAAGAAAAAAAATTATCAGTACATTTTGGTAATGCATCTCTGAGTAGAAGTTGTTGAGAGTCGACCCCGCTGTGCTGTCAAAAAATTTCAGGCTCAGTGAACTCAATGTTCATCGGTGCAGTCGTCTATAGTGGTAATCACGTCTAATGTATGCGTGTCTTTTTTGTAGATGTAGTTGTGAAACTGTGAGGAAAACATTTGCACTCTTACCCCGAACGTTAGTTTTATAATTATTTACCCGTTTTACCCCCCGCATAATCGCAAACCATACATGCACATTTCCCTTATAGTTTTCGAAGATAAACAACTTCATTTGTACGGCTCTAGTTATCATTATAGACACTATAGATTCCATAGACTCGCGGAGGCGAAGATAACTGTTGCCAAATGAGCTGTCAGTTCGTGTAGCCAAACGACCATGACGTCACGATTTCAATAGTGATAGTGGATTGCGTGACGTCATAATCGTTCGGTACACTCTAAATTCACGGCAAAACACACTAAAATCGTATTGCTCAACCATGTCTCCGCGAGTCTATGGAATCTATAGTGTCTATAGTTATCATGCGTTTTAATTATTGCAATATTTGCACCCATTTAGACTCGGCCGAAAGAAGGCAATCCATGACGACATATCGCGATGGGGGTGACAGCTGAAATTGTAAATACAGTGTATGTATAGCTTACCAAATTTTCGTCGAGTTTTCTCGGTGCTTAACAAATTCCTTTGTGTTCAACTGTCACCCCGATCGACGAATGTCAAAAATACATGGTAAACAAAGAAAATCAGCTGATCGCATCTGTCTCATGGATTGCCTTGGTTGCAAGATGAATGGTGGTTGCTATACTTCTCCAAATGACGTCGTGAGTAATAATGATGATTCCAAGAGGCACGGCCTACTAGTGTGCTAAGCTCCTGGCAAATATACTATATTAATATAGTATATTTGCTCCTGGTTAAACTACCACATCTCATTTTCTTTAACAACGGCTTATTAACTTTAGCAGACATTAAATTTTATCTGAAATGTTAAGCCTCAATTTGTAATGCTTCTATATCCCTTTCGGGACGAACCAGCACAATTATGCTGTTTTTCTAAATTTGTTTTACAAAAAAATTCAACTGTTTTTTTCCTCAAAATATGGCATGTAATTATTTTTTATTATCGAGTGATTACTTATACTTGTATTTCTCAGCCTCAGCTTTGATTGAAATTGTTTATAAAAAATTCCACAATAAATTAAACAAAAAGTTAACAATCAGCCTAGAAGTTGAAAAAGTTTTATCTGTCGTATTTTTATAAATATTAGTTTAATCCGGGTATGCAGAGATACAAATCGATAGAAAAAGAGTAGTTCTGCAAATCGGCGAAGAAAAACAAGATTTCTGGGTTGTCAAAATGGGACCAGCACAATTGTGCTGGTTCGTCCCCAAGGCGGTCAAAGTTCCATCGGAAATTGCCTATTGTTAGACGTTCATGGTATAAGATTGGTTTTAATTATTAAATCACTACAAATTGTTAGTTTGTTAAAATTAAGACGTATAATTTCAACTCAAGGAACACGATATCAATTTGTACGAGTATTTTAAAGAACTTTGTAGGCTTGGGTGACGAATATTACTCCATATTATCGAAATCATGAATTAGATTGGAACAGGGATTTGCTGTTCTTATTAACTTCTATGATTTGAATACCTTCTCAAGCTGACCTCGTGTTTCTTGAGTTAAAATTATACGTCTAAATTTGTACAAACTAACACTTTGTAGTGATTCAATAATAGCAATCAAGCTTCTATACCTTAAAACGCCTAAAAGTATGCAATTTTCAGCAATTTCTTATGAATCATCGACCGCCTTGAGGACGGACCAGCACAATTGTGCTGGTCCTTATTTGACCTCAAAAAGTGCATAGGTGGATAAAGTAGCCGTAGTAAATAAAGTTATATTCCAGAAGACGTTCAGTTATAAGAGAAAAAATGAAATAATCAGTATTTTATGAGCCGTCCCGAAAGGAATATTTTCAGTGAGTTTATTATTAGAAATATCCTTTCGATATAACAACAATCACTATGACTTACCCCACCCGTGGGCTCCAAACTATTCATGCAACAGCACGTCGTTTAACTAATAGCAGATTTTAATTCAGCTCTCCACCCATTTTCGCACCGGTCGTTCATATATTATAATTGCTCAATCCACACCCAGGCCGACAACTGTCAGCCCATCTGCTTGTAGGCAGATGTGGACCTACTAAGCCTCCCCCGTTAACATGTCCTATACACCGAATTAGCACACTGGGATCTTCCACAGGCAGGCGCTGGCGTTACCAGTCCCAACAAGTGTCAGATATAAAGACACTGTATGCTAAAGACACGAAATCTGATGATTGTTGCTATTGATGATGATTGTCGCGTGATGACGATGATGCTGTCGAGCAATGCTTTTAAAGTGCGTTTGACAGGTCTCCTGCTCGATTGGAATGACATTGACAGCAAATTTGGAATTCCAATTGGAACATTTCGTGTCTTTGCATATAGTGTCTTTAGTCAGATACATTAAATAGATGGGGTAGAGGATATACACGGAACCGCCAAACTACCCAAAATTGAGTTCTTTTGACGCAATCCCATAGTTCGGCCCAATAAGCCAAATTTGAGTAAATCGATTAACTCACACTAGGTAAATTGCTTTCACCTCCAGCAAAAACATTTACTTAAGAGTACACGCTAAGGTCAGTTTACCCAAATATGGGTAAAGTTTACCCATAATCGCCGAAAAGTGCACATTCGCATTTTATGGGTAAATGCCCTTTACTCATAAATAGGTAACGACGCTTTACCCATATATGAGTAGATCCAATTTACCCATAAATGAGTTATTTTGCCATGTTTTGATTTGCATTTATTTCCATTTTAATTAAGATTGAGAATTAAAATATCTGTTGTCTTATAATACTTAATAAAAAATATAAACTACGGTAAAAATCACTTAATTTATTCAACATATAATTGGATACCAGTGCCACTAACTGTGCCCCACCCTATGACGTTCAATAACTTTCAAAGCAATAGCTGGCACATTCCGGTCCGATGCTTGGTCCGATGTAATGCCTCGAAGTTCCACGGTTCCACCGTCATCTGTTGATTTCGCCTGCTTCTTTCCGGCGGTACTTCCAGCTCGACTTCCAGATAGTTTCTCCCCTCAACCACATTGCTCAGTTTCGTCGTAGAAGCCTTTCCTTTTTCTCACTAGGTTCCAACTTATCACGGATTCTTCAACGGATTCTCGGCATACTTGTCGCTATTTGTGGCCACATACTGAAACTCCTCTTGTGTGGAAGAGACATAGACTTGGACATAGATGATTTGCCTGTGGGAGAAAATTTAATAACGGTGAGGTCGTGAGGTGCTCTTTTGTGAAGAATCATCACTAAACTTACCTTCCCATATATTGACAACACTTCCGTCGGTTCAAATATTCCTATGCCAATTTCCCTGCGCTGAGAAAGCTGATGGTTTTGTCAAGAATATATTCCTGAGTCCGCAACGTATTTTTTTCACTATTCGCTATTGAGCACGATCGTCTATCGATAGAAAACTTGAAAATTAGTGGAGTCGGCAGTAGTCACTCTTTTTTTTCTATCGCGATGTTGCCAACAAGGAATATTTTTCATCCAAATATGGGTAAATCACTTTACCCAAATTTAGGTAATCTCTGTTTTCACATAATATGAGTAGACTTTACTGTTTTTTCTTAGTATATTTTACCCATAATATAGGTAATGCATATAAAACTCATATATGGGTAAATAAATTACCTATTTATGGGTAAACTGATCTTAGCGTGTTAAGCGGTTTTCGTGACAAATTTTATAAAACTGCTAATAAAACCAACCAATCCATCACAACCTTCTGATAACCGCTATAAGAACGCATTCCAACCAAGTGGACCACAATTATAGAGGCTTACAAATCGACATTAAGAGCAACAATAAGTTCGCAATAAAACAATCATGTTGTTCATTTCTGCTCGAAAAATTTTGACATCCAGTTTCTCTTTCATCCGGGCTGGAAAAGGTAAACAAACTATTGCCGTGGTCGTAAAACATAATGGAATTGAAATTGAAATTGATGCTTAGGGTGTGAACCATTTCGCTTGTTCGTTTAACTTTTAGTTAAAATTTGACACTTGGATAGTTATTTGCCATCGAAAAGTTAAAAAATAACCACGACGGTAGCCCATTTGAAATTTGACATAGGAGTAGTTATTTGGAACAAAATACAGTACGCAGCCAAATCATTGCGAACAAAAAATAACTATCGAACTGTCAAGACTAACCCTGCTCGCGAGTAGGGTTATTTTCAAAATAACTATCCAAGTGTCAGATTTTAACTAAAAGTTCAACGAACAAGCGAAATGGTTCACACCCTTAGTAATGTGTGACTTTGTGACGATTGTGGCATCAAATAATTATGTGCGATCGTAGTTTTACCGCAAATTTAGCAATTATAGGCGCATATAATTAACGCGCCTTGTAAACAGTGCAGTTTACGGAAATAATGTGGATACAGAGTGAAACTAAAGTGCCCCTAAAAATGACTTTGCGGACACAGTTCTACTTCTCCCAAGATGCGTCACATCATGAAGGTATGCACAATTTTGCCATTTCTTTCGAATTTGCGCTGAGTAAAAGCGTTGAATTTTAATATGGCAGCAGCTGCTTCGTAGTAAAAAGACAACGTTCGACAATAAGTCCAATGTATCTTCATTATTGCCGCAATAGGTGCAATTGGACGTGACGTTACCATGTTAAGCTGCCAATAAATCCATTGATGGATTTCGCTACTCTTTACGAGAAGGCGCTCTGATAGATCATGAACAGCATTTCGTCCCCTTAATGCTAGAACTAGGTAACTCGAAAATCATAGTTTCGAGAAAAACGACTTTGAAAATTTGACAATTTTTCATGCAGTTGTTCCAAAGGTATGGAGCCTTGAAAATGATTATTTTTCGCATGTATTGCTCATTCAGCTTCTACTCTTTCTGCTACAGAGGAATTCCACGGAGTCATGTCAGTCGATCCTGAGCGACCATTTCAAAAATATCTGAAACTTTGCACAGTTTTTCAATTTCATCTAAATCGTCATTTTTCGATATCAAACCTTCATATTCATTCACGACTAACTTTTCAGAAGGGTGTATGCTAAAACAGCTCAAAAATATTCTAAAAGCTGTACAGCAAAAACGGATTTTTCGATTGTTATGAATTTTTCAGCAAAGTTAGATAACTAAATGATGATTCCTTAGAAAATATACACTGTAAAAAATTTATTTTTTTACTTAAAAAAATATGATTTTTGTCACAAAAACTCAAATATCTCAAAACCCTATCTTTTTACCAACGTTAATTTTTTAGGGGAAATGGCCCTTTATATCAGCTATCTACCATAAAATTTTGGTGATGGTAAACTGATAAACAAAAAAGTTATGACATTTCAAACATTTCACAATTTTTACATTTAGTAACAAAAAAATTTTTTTTTCTGTGTATATTATTTTGAGAATTATTTTTTGATGCTGATTTTATTGTAAAGGCTACCGCCTGAATTAAACAAGTTGTTTTCATGATACTTTTGTTTGATTATTCATAATTTCTATAGTATTGTCGGGCCGCCACCAAACCGGACTTCGCACAATCAAGTCGCGACGCGACCCAACTCGCGACGTTTTTAAATCATGTCAAAAGTAGTGCGCATCCTTCCCGTTGTTGTCAGCAACACAGCGCACTAGATGCGAAACAGTTGCGACACTTGTGGACCAAGAAAATGGCAATTTTTGATTGAATGTCGGTCTTGATTCCAACCGGATAGACAATACCTATTTGAAACTGAGACGCGATCCAGTGTTTTGATCAAAAATATTGAGAGTGTCATACTTTTTATTGTACGTGACTGGTGAAAAAATCCCTTGATAGTGTTGAAAAGCTGTTGATTATAAGAAAAATGGAATTAAACTTATTTTTAAGACAAAAGCTGTATAATAAAAGTTTTATATACGCGTATACGTCTAGTTTATCTTCAAAAAAATACCTCTTAGAGAACAGACTTTATGATCGGAAGAATGCGAGTAACTTCAACAACAACAAATGCATGAGAGTTACCTACCACGTGAAAATCCATCGCCCAGTTCACACTACCCCCACCTGGTGGAAATGTTTCACGAAATACTGCGATGTGCAATATCGTCATCAGAAGGCGCTAGTGTGAAACGTCAAACGCAAAGAAAAATGATGGGCACTCTTCTGGTTATGAAAGCCACAACCAAGATTCAAAATGATCGTTAAAGGCGTGGTCAATGAAAATTTCGTCAGTGTTACGTTTGTTTGTCTGTATACATACCATGACAATGCTCACGAAAAAGCAAAAAAAAAAATACTACCGCTATGGATATTAAATAGTAAATTTTTTCTTCAGCCAAGCAAACAACACCAAACTAGTCAGTTAAAACTAATAAGTGATTTTGTTTATTATAATCTAACGAACAACATGAACAGTCGCTTTCTCAAAGGTCTTCAACTCAACTCTCTCTTGTAGACCGTTTGATGAAAAAAAAAAATGATCAAAGGAGTTATTAAAGGAGTTACGAAATCTCACCGAAAGCACCATAGATAAGGAGTTATTAAAGGAGTTACGAAATCTCACCGAAAGCACCATAGATAATCTGAAAGAGACTGGTTATGCCCAAATTGAATCCAAATTTACGCATTTGCACGTCCTGCCGTCTAGACTTTGACAAACGAGCCATCTGTATATCATCGGTAAAGCAGGGCGTAGGAAGTTCGAAAACGACAACAACTGAGAAATTGCCAGAAGTGCTAAGTGCAGAGAGTCATGTCACCGTACCATCAGCGACATCAGTTTAAACAATTAATCACGCCCCTTTTCAAAAATGCTTTGATATATACTTCAACATCTATACCCATTTCAATATTTTTAACGTTGCAAAACACGCTTTCAACATTCATTTTGAAGAAGAGGGAAAACACTTGTCCTCAAATGTAACAGCAAATAATGAATAAACGACTAATGCGCGGAGGGCGTGATAAAATCGGAACATTACTGTACATATAATATACATAATACATAATAAAAACAGCTTGTTTTACTCACGCAAGGCCATTAACAATAAAATCAGCATCAAGCTGCGATTTCCGGCCGAATAAAAAAAAATTATTACTAAATGTGAAAATTGTGAAATGTTTGAATTGTCATAACTTTTTTGTTTATTAGTTTATCATCACCAAATTTTTATGGTAGATTGCTAATACAATGGACCGTTTTCCCTAAAAAAATTGCGTTGGTAAAAAGATAGGGTTTTGAAATATTTGAGTTTTTGTGACAAAAATGATATTTTTTAATGTTAAAAAAGATTTTTTTTCACAGTGTATATTTTCTTAGGAATCACCATTTAGTTATCTAACTTTGCTGAACAATAAAATCAGCATCAAACTGCGATTTCTGACCGAAATAATTTACACAGAAAAAAATATTTACCAAATGTGAAAATTGTGAAATGTTTGAAATGTTATAACTTTTTTGTTTATTAGTTTACCATCACCAAATTTTTATGGTAGATTGCTAATACAATGGACCGTCTTCCCTAAAAAAATTGCGTTGGTAAAAAGATAGGGTTTTGAGATATTTGAGTTTTTGTGACAAAAATGATATTTTTAATGTTAAAAAAGATGTTTTTTTCACAGTGTATATTTTCATAGGAATCACCATTTAGTTATCTAACTTTGCTGAAAAATTCATAGCAATCGAACGAACCATTTTGGCTGTACAGATTTTTGAATATTATTGAACCATTTTCACATACACCCTTTCGAAAAGTTAGTCGTGATTCAAAATAAAAATTTGATATCGAAAAATGGCGATTTAGATGGAACTGAAAAACTGTGCAAAGTTTCAGTTCAATAGAAAATCATGAATTAAAAAATTTCCTTTATTTTGATGCTGTTGCTTGGAATCGCTCTACAGGAAAAGTTTTGAACTAGTTTGGTTTAAACTTTTGATAAAAACAATAAATAGTTAAAAAATTGTCGAGTTACCTAGTTATAGCACTCAAAATGCAACATAAATAATGGAGAAGATGTACTGAGATACCTAGTTCTTACCACTATTGATATCATACTTTTCAATTTTCTTGTTACAGTATGCAAATTTAAAAGGGTTCACATATTGAAATTAAAGTGTAATTACTGAATTTGCTAGGATGCCTGCTATATCACCACATGACACCTCAAATGTTCATAAAATAGTCGTCTACGAACAATCACAGTTTTAGCTATATCAATACAAGTAAAATATTTTCCATTTTTTTGGCCTAAAATGTAAAACAGTAGTAGATTTTCAATCAACTAACAAAAGAATGACGTGTATCCGGGGCCAACTCCGGTCGGGTCGGGGTGGACTGTATCACTTGTCGGGAATTCGGATTGAAAGGCACAACACCACTGGTTCACTAATTCACTACTTTATTTCTCTGCACCTTACACTACTACTTAACACTACTTAGAATTTAGCACTTTTACTTTTGCACTCGAACGAGGTATATCACGCGGCGGTAGAAACATAACTGAAGTTGCGGGCGTTCCATTCGCATATTTATATGTGCGCACCCGCCTTCTGGAATGTTCGCGCAATATCGCCACGCTGGTTCCAGACGCGGGTGGAACTCTCTCGATGGCTCTCATCGTCATAGCTCTGGCTGTCGTGGTGAGTTTCGCGTAAGTCACCACACTTCGGGAACGGCGACGACGGCGAGAACCTGTCATTTGCGCTCATTGCGGGTACTCACGGTGGCTGTCGGTACTCACGTTCTCAATGACGTAGCAAGGGTGGGTCGTGTTGGGGGCTGCAAATCGGTAAGTGTTTCGCATTATGTCGATGGCAGTGGCTGGGTTGGGCGATTGATTAGTTCTCGTTAACTAGTCTCGTTCCGTACGGAACATACTCCCCCCGGTTGACACGAAGTTCAACAGATTTCATTGTTGGTTGTACTGACTTGTCGTAGGCGATTGAAGTCCATCGGTGGCGCATGTTGTCTGCTTTGGGTCGGAATACTCTTGGGCTGAGCGATGGATTGTCATTTCTCTGTCGTCCATTGGTCGATGTTTGAACTCTATTGCGTATGTCGTTGGTGTTGGGGTTCCACAAAGTTCGAAGCGATTCAATCGGCTTATTTTGCAAAGGTGAGGACTGGTTCTTGATATCTGTCGGAATCGGTGGTTGCTGCACTCGGAGGCGGTCAGGTGGCCGGTTGCACCTGAACATCATCGTTGAAATCTTTGCAGATGACGGGATTTGACATTGTTTGTCCTGCACAGTCCACGCACTGCAGCAAAGCACTGGAACATTGGCAGTTGACTCGTAGGGCGGTACACGGCACGACGCGTTGATTGATTTAGATTATCCTCTCGCATTCCTCGGCAGTATCTCCCATTCTGTGGGATACTGGATGTTGAACTTGGACCGGATAACTCCTGGGTGCTACGGAAACGCTGGTTGATCTTCTCGTTGTGGTCCACCAATGCGATGTGCGAATGGTGAACACGCTTGGAGATGAGTCTTTCCTTGAATACTCCGGCTACTACCCATCATAGTGTAGTCTCACGTAACTCGGGGAAATCATCATCAAGTTTGATGTAACCTGGGCGTAGCAATTTCAAAAACAGTTCGGCACCAAGCAACATGTCGATCTTATCCAAGGGGCTAGTCGCTTGGAACATTGTGCCAAGAGGTGCCAAGAACACCGTCTTATACGCTGTGTGGCACACCGAGGCACTCTGAGGCACAATTTTGACACTTGAGTTTGGGTGAAAAAAACTAGGCAACCATGTGCATTTGACCTGCAAAATGAAAACAAACAGTTGGTTGTCTTGGTAGTTGCCAAGCAAAATCTGAATCATCAAGCAGTGGCACTTCGGGGCACACTGAGGCACAATTCAATACCTGGTGGCACACTGAAAATAATTGGCGCAAGTAAAGATGTGCTCAGCGACTCCCCCTTGATCTTATCCGGTTTGTAGAACTCTGGGTCGGCGAGTTGAACTCCGAAGGGAATACTCCAAGATGAAACATCGATTCTTGATGCTGGGATGACTCCTGTTACGCTTGGTGTTACGAGGCACTGCACCTGCGCTTCGTAGTCGGAGACACGGGATCGGAATTTCACTACTACCTTGTCGAACGCAGTGGTTTGTACGTCGTTGATTCCTCTGATCGGGATGTTGACACGGTGTTTCGTACTTCCAATGCGACTCGCAAAATCCGCTGTGACAAAGTTAACTTGGGATCCACTGTCTAGCAGCACGCGGCAGGGATGTGATTGGTTGTTTGCGTCCAATACGTTCACAACAGCTGTTAGCAGGAACACAGTCTTCGTACAATCGGCAAAGTTGCAAGAAAGCGGAATGTTCGATGATTCTCGGGTTGAAGTTGCAGTAGATTCGATACTTTGAGCGATTGCAGGGCAAGTCTCCTGTGCTGGTACTGGAACGCTGGGGCTTGACACTTGTTCAACCTCTTCGTTGTGGAGTTGAGTGTGATGACGCTTCTGGCATTTCTGGCACGATTTTGTTGACGAGCAATCTCTGACACTGTGCCCCTTGCGGAGACAGTTGAAGCAAACACCAGAAGCTCGCACTTTCTCGATCCTCTTGTCGAACGGCATTGCACTAATCACGTTGCACTGGTAGTTACGATGTAGACCTTCGCAGAAGTCGCAAATGTCCTTCCTCGGCTCGGATGCAGAGGTGTAGATTCTCACGGCGGATGCGTTCGTAGAAATTTCTCTCCTTGAATTTGGTTTCGATGCATGTTCGGTGTTGGCGGTCGGAAAAGCTATTTCACAGTTTCCAACATCTGGCACCTTGCCTGGAGGAACGATATGGTCTGTGCGTACGTAGGCAACTCACCTTTCTTTTGGGTGGCCTCCCAAGCCATCCTTGTCGCTTGATCCATCGCGGAAGCCAGTATGTGGACAAGAAACAAATCAGAAATACCAAGGAACTCCTGTTCAAGGTACTTCAGGCTCTCAACATGGCGGACACATTCATCGTGAAGTCGTCGCAGCTCCTTGCAGGATCCAGAAGCCATTTTCTGGATGTCGAACAGTCCACGGATGTGGGTCTCCACGATGATCCTTTCGTTTTCGTATCGTTCGGTGAGGATAGCCCATGCTTGCTGATAGTTCCCTTCGCTCATCACCTTGGCATCAATAACTCCAGCCGCTTCACCAACAAGCGCTTTATCAAGGTGATAAAGCTTGATGGCGTCGGAATCTCCCGAGCCAGCCATCAGGTCCTGGAATATAGCCTTAAACTTTGGCCAGCTGGCGTACGATCCATCGAAAGTGGGGATCGGGACCTTCAATGGCTGTTGCTGCAGGATCACCTGCGGTTGCAGAGTTTGAGCCTTGGTGGTGTTCGTCTCGTGTGCTAACATGAGCTCCTCGATGACTGTGCGGACGTAGTCGTATCGTTCTTCGAAAGTGATGTAAATCTCCTCCTGCTGTCGGAGCTTCATCCGGGATAACGGCAACCAGCTTCGTATGAATTGTACTGAATTCGGCGTACGCGTCATCCACCTTCTTCAGGAATGTCTTGAGTTGCGGGAGGCTCACCTCATGCTTGGCAGTGGCAAGTGCCCTTTGCACTCGTGCTAGCTTGAGGCTTACCTGATCACACTGACGGGACAGTGATGATACTTCCTTTAGCGTCTCTGCATCGGCATTGATCTCCCAGCTGGTTGCGTTGTCGATTAGTTGCTGCTTCTGCTTCGCGGCTTCAGCTGCAGCCTTGGTAGCTGATCTGGTCATCGGCGTTTGTACCTGCGACATGGTGAAACTCTTTCGGACAAAACACGCTACGAATTCGTTTCGGGTCGGAACTGTGGTGCAAAGTACTCTTCGGGCGATCGGTGGTCGGTATGCAACATTTCACAAGCGGTGACGGCAGTAGCGAATAATCTTCTCTTCGGTCGGTGCACGTTCTGGCAACGGAGCCACGGAAACGTGTCGGGCAGCGATGATGGTGTTGTATCCTTTCCTACGGCGAGGGCGGCACTGGATCCGGTTCGAAGGACCACTATGTTGGCGCGTATCCGGGGCCAACTCCAGTCGGGTCGGGGTGGACTGTATCACTTGTCGGGAATTCGGATTGAAAGGCACAACACCACTGGTTCACTAATTCACTACTTTATTTTTATGCACCTTACACTACTACTTAACACTACTTAGAATTTAGCACTTTTACTTTTGCACTCGAACGAGGTATATCACGCGGCGGTAGAAACATAACTGAAGTTGCGGGCGAACCATTCGCATATTTATATGTGCGCACCCGCCTTCTGGAATGTTCGCGCAATATCGCCACGCTGGTTCCAGACGCGGGTGGAACTCTCTCGATGGCTCTCATCGTCATAGCTCTGGCTGTCGTGGTGAGTTTCGCGTAAGTCACCACACTTCGGGAACGGCGACGACGGCGAGAACCTGTCATTTGCGCTCACTGCGGGTACTCATGGTGGCTGTCGGTACTCACGTTCTCAATGACGTAGCAAGGGTGGGTCGTGTTGGGGGCGGCAAATCGGTAAGTATTTCGCATTATGTCGATGGCAGTGGCTGGGTTGGGCGATTGATTAGTTCTCGTTAACTAGTCTCGTTCCGTACGGAACAATGACTACACGAAAAGAAAAATCCTTATTGAATGTATAAGAAAATGTTATACATTTTTGCCATTTCGTTTTTCTAATAAACCATATAGCTGAATGTAATGTATAGCATAAGCTACAAGATATGAGATGTATAAGTTTAACCTAATACAATCAATCAGTAACGCTCATGATTGCTATAACAGTTATTAATGCTATGTATGTGGAACAATTAATAAAACCTACTACCATATATTTTGAATTTCTTACTGTTTTTTCTTCAAGTAGACATGATTAAAAACAAGTTTTATCATAAATACATATCTAGTTTATTAACTAATTTTAATTTTTAATAACTTTGCGTGTTGAAAGATTGCAATTTTCTAGGTGACCGGGACATTTTCCTTGTTCAGCGGTCAGTCCTCCTATGTGGGGTGGCGCATTTGTTACTTCAAGCCGGTGTCGTATCGCTTGAGAAGTTTGCCTTTGCATCCGTTTTGCGTGCCAACATCACCTCGGAACTGCAACTGAAAATGAGAAATTCATCGTTATTATTTTGTTTCATCAAATATCACAGAAAATCTTACCCACCTAATCCGTCCTCATCCTCCATCCTTCGAATCTCCCGTGCCGTAAATTGCACTGGTTTGCGGTTATCTCTGTCCTTCCTCTTCGACTTTGTTATCTTCCGGGTCATTCCTTCCTCTTCAAAGTCGCGGAGCACATCGTGTTTCTGGCGACTAGCGATCCTGAGCGGTTTCGGAATTTCGATGGTGATTTTCCCGAGCTGCCGCTGCGGCTTCTGCTGCGTCTAGTTGAATTAAAGGAACTTCTCGGATGGCGGCATCTCCTCGAACAAGACCTGGACCGCGAGTCGTGGCCTGCAAAGGACTTTCGGCAGCTGCCACTATACGATGCTACAATATGAGAGACGAACTTTGGTTTTTCTAAAGTAAAATAATCTTTAAAATACTCACTCTTTTTGTTTGCTGTTCAGGCGATTCCATGGGCGATTTTCGGCGGGAAATATTCAATCTGAAAACTTATTCAAAGTATAAGTTAAACCTTATACTTTTTGTTCATTATCCAAAACATATGAAAAGTATAAGTTTGACTTATAGCAATATTGTGGTATCATAATAACTGATATTAGGTGGGTTTATGACTGTTATTAGGTTCAGCGTTTTAAATTGTAAAAGGTAATTGTAATGAATGAAATAATTAAAATATTTTTCGTGTAGTAACATTTCCACGTCCAAGCGTTCGATAGATTTCAACCTGTGCGATTGGAAATAGATATGATTTTCTCAGTTACCTAGTTATAGCACTCAGTTCTTGTATTCTACACTGAGATACCTAGTTTTGAAACTGGTGAATATTTTCGTCGTTTATAATCATATTTCATTGGTCTTTGGATATATGTATAATAGAGCTTAAAAAGCTGGATATAATGGTATATTCAACTCAAAAACGACAAATTTCGATTTACCTAGTTCTAGCATTAAGGGGACGATTTCACAATGGTCGACTTAGGTTGGCCAAAACAAATTATGGAATGTGTGAAAATATTACAATTATTTTTATTTTGTTGAAAGAATATGTTTTCAGTGTTAAGTTTTGAGAACAATGAATTATGAATCAAAGAATATTAAAAATAATAAATAATTTAAGCCGTGATTAGGATTGCTTTAAGTTTTGGCCACTTAAAATGACATAGTGCATCTGCTGCCATGGTATACACGCAGTGATTACTCTATAATTGATTATTTTATAGTACTTTTGATGACTGTTATAAAGCTTTTCATAAACCAAATAGGTTGCAGTGTTGATAAGTTTTGTAGTAATGTTATTGATGCTCTATGAAACGCTTCTAGTGTTTAATAAAACTTCAACCGATGGCATTACAGTCAGGTTTTTTTTTACGCGGGGGATACGTACCGCGTAAAAAAAAACTCAGTTCAAAATTCAAAAAACCGCGTAAAAAAAGTCTCACCATTTCTCGACGAATCATGCAAAAATAAGACGATGATTTTTTTTTTGTATGGAGTTTTTTTTTTACGCGGCCGCGTAAATCAAAACCGCGTAAAAAAAGACCTGACTGTATCTATGGCCATTATAAAACTAATAAAACAAAAATAAATCTAATGAGCTCTGAGAATGTTACTTGGGCTGGGACAAAGCTTCACAGAGAATTGAATGAAGATCCACGAAGGATTCTTTGTGATGAATCTTCTGGCATTCCGGACGAAGGTTTTTATTTGAGATTTCGCACAAAAATTCTTCCAGGTGTGTTGTATTATTATAAAAGTGTCCCTCCCTTTCAATGAATTGCCCTGTTTAATCGAAATAGATTTAAGTGTGTACTGGACTGGAGGGCCAGTGAGTTGATCGCCGCGTCGCGGTTCGAAACGTGGAATAAAGTTGTTGTACAAATAGTGACTGTGTTTGATTTGTAGCACTACCGATTTCCTCATTAAAGTACAACTAGAACATGGTGTCAGAAATTCCGGTTATTCAATCCACGTTTTAAGTGCAAATTCCTTCGATATTCGGTGTTTGGAAGTTTGGCTGGTCCCCGCGGGACGTTTTATTCTGTTGCGGCAAAATGGCGTCGTTCGTAGTAGTGGCCGTAGCTGGACGTATACTGGCGATCCTATCTCCAAGCTGGGCAGTTGCTTCGAATGTCTGTCGTAATAGTATTTCACTTTTTGTCGGTTCTTCACGATAGATTCTGGAACGTTTTCCACCACTCGCTGCATCAAATTGGTAACCGGAATAGGGACACCACAACGGATACTACGCGAGAACAGTCTGGAGGCTGGACTGCTTCCGATGTTGTTTGGGATATTACGCCACTGCTGCAACACGAACCACAAGTCCTGACCGGATTCCTTAGCCTTCTTTATTAATCGCTTAGCGATCTTCACACTAGCTTCTGCTTTGCCGTTTCCTTGTTGGTGATAGGGCGCCGATGTAGAGTGTTTAAAACCCCACGCTTTCGCAAACTCGTTCATCTCCTCGCATACGAAATTTGTTGCATTGTCCGTAATCAACAACTGTGGAGTTCCATGGCATGCAAAGTTGCGCTTGCACACCTTTATTACTGAGGCAGGAGTCAGGTCATCCAAAATATCGAGCTCGAAGTAATCTGAATAATGGTCAACCGTTACTAAAAACTTTCTCTGTTTTCCTCGGTACTCTTGGAAAAACACATCCATGGAGACAAGTTGAAAAGGATGTATCGGAACAGCATGACTCTTCATGGTAGGGGTAGGCTGAGATGCTCCAAATTTTGCACAAATGGTGCACTCTTGCACGTTGTCCTTTATCTGCCGATTCATTCCAGGCCAAAATATGTTCTGTCTAGCTAGTCTGAGGGTTGATTCGATTCCGGAGTGAGTAGCATGTAACTTCTCGATCATGATGCGATGTAGCGACGAAGGAATCACAATTCTATCTCCTCGGAAAACCAATCCCGATTGTGAAGAGAGTTCATGACGATGTTTGAAGTACGGCTTCACTTGAGCTGGGACTGCAGCAATTCTATCAGGCCAACCTTGCCTGATGTAGCTGATGACGGTTTGCAGTGCTTGATCGATGGCAGTGTGTTCGATAATCTGATTGATTCGGTCGTCTGAAACACTCAGGAAGTCTCGCAGATGAATATCTTCTACCTCTCCAAATACTCTGTAGATGTTCTCTTTTCGATAGTTGAATGAATCGGTAGTTAATTCTTCTGGTGCCCGGGAAATGGCGTCAGCCAAAACATTGTCCTTTCCTGTCACAAACTGCAGCTGGAAGTTATATCTTTGCAAATTTAAAAGCATATGCTGAAGCCGTCTTGGGGCCTTCACCAGCGGTTTCTTGAAAACGTTTATCAATGGTTTGTGGTCTGTTTTGATAACTGTTCTGGGATTCCCGATAATGATCTGATCGAACCGTTGACATGCGAAAAGGACCGCCAGCAGCTCTTTTTCAATTTGTGCATAATTCTTTTCCGTTTGGGACAAAGTTCGAGACGCATAGCCAATAATCCCGTTCTGTTGATAAACGGCAACCCCAAGACCAAACGAACTGGCATCGCATTCAATTGTCAAGGGACTTTTGACATCGTAGTACTGCAAGGTTTTGACATTGGACAGGAGTAGTTTTACATTGTCGAACTCGGCTTGTTCAGTCGCCCCCCAACACCATTAAACTTTGTCTGAAACCAGTCGAAGAAGCACATGGAGTCTTGTGCTCAGGTTTGGCACAAAACGGCTAAGGTAGTTGATCATTCCTATGAAGCGAAGCAAATCTTTACGATTGGAAGGGGTAGGATAGTTCTTAATAGCCGTCACCTTTGCTTCATCCACTTGGAGACCCTGATCCGTGAGAACGTGGCCAAAAAATTTTACCGATGGTTGACACAGTAACAACACAAACAACATCGGAAGCAGTCCAGCCTCCAGACTGTTCTCGCGTAGTATCCGTTGTGATGTCCCTATTCCGGTTACCAATTTGATGCAGCGAGTGGTGGAAAACGTTCCAGAATCTATCGTGAAGAACCGACAAAAAGTGAAATACTATTACGAGAGACATTCGAAGCAACTGCCCAGCTTGGAGATAGGATCGCCAGTATACGTCCAGCTACGGCCAGAGTCTTCCAAAACTTGGACACCCGGTATCATTGGTGATAAGCTCTCGAATCGATCCTACGTAGTGAACGTAGATGGAAGCAATTATCGTCGCGATGCCGTGAATGTTAAAGAACGTAGTCTACCAGTTGCCACTCCGGAACAAGTGACGGAACCGTCAAAGAATACCTATCCAGAAGAACAGGAAGAAGCCTTGCAACCAACGCTGGTGATTTGTACGGAAGCGGACAATCAAGCATCTGTCGGTGGAACGATGCCGCGGAACACTCAACGTGAAGAAACCGAACCTTCGAAAGCAACAACACCTAAAATGGAAGCATCCGGAAGAACAAGTCGCCCCAAACGAGAGTCTCGATTGCCAGAGAGACTCAAAGATTATGTTGTGAATTCGAAATAATTATCATTGTTTTTTCTATATATGAAAAAGGGAAGATGTTGTATTATTATAAAAGTGTCCCTCCCTTTCAATGAATTGCCCTGTTTAATCGAAATAGATTTAAGTGTGTACTGGACTGGAGGGCCAGTGAGTTGATCGCCGCGTCGCGGTTCGGAACGTGGAATAAAGTTGTTGTACAAATAGTGACTGTGTTTGATTTGTAGCACTACCGATTTCCTCATTAAAGTACAACTAGAACTCCACCAGGAGTTCGCCGGGGATTGTCTTAAAATGTCTCTGAGATTTTCATTTTCCTCCATGATAGATTTCTGTAGTATTTTTTTTCGGGGTTCACTCAGATATTTATTCAGAGATTCCCGCAGAAATTCCTTCCGGGATCATTCCAAGAGTTCCTTCTAGGACTTCTACAAGAATGCATTCTAAGATTTCTCCAATAATTCCTCCAAAGATTCCTCCAGGAATTCCTCTGTTGATTCCTACTCCTCCGGACATTTCTCCAGAAATTCCTCCTGAGATTTCTCCAATAAGTCCTCCAAAGATTCCTGCATAAATTTCTCTGGAGATTTCTGCAGGAACTCCTCTCTTGCAGGAACCTTCCGGAGATTGCTCCAAAAGATCCTCCTAAAAATCCTCCGGAGGTTTCTTCGAAGATTCCTCCAGAAATTCCTCCCGGAATTCCTGCGAGGATTCCTCCAGAAATTTCTCCGATGATTCCTCAAGGAATTCCTCCGAGGATTCCTCCAGGAATTCCTCCGAAAATTCCTCCCGGATTATCTCCACCAATTTTTTCAGGAATTCCT
Source organism: Aedes albopictus (assembly GCF_035046485.1). Classification (NCBI taxonomy): domain Eukaryota; kingdom Metazoa; phylum Arthropoda; class Insecta; order Diptera; family Culicidae; genus Aedes; species Aedes albopictus. The sequence goes on from NC_085138.1 coordinate 214,411,621, forward strand.
CTGAGGATTCCTTCAGGAATTTCTTTGGGGATTCCTCCGGATTATCTTTGATGATTTTTTCAGGAACTCTTCCAAAGTTTCCTCCAGGTACTTTTCCGAAGATTCCTCCAGGAATTCCTCCGGAGATCCCTCCAAAAAATATTCCGGAGATCCCTCATTCAACTCCTCCGGAGATTCCTCCAGAAATACCTCCTTGAAATTTCTCCAATAATTCCTCTAAAGATTCCTCGAGATATTCCTCCAGAAATTCCTCTCAGAATTTCTCCAGAAATTCCTACCGTAGTCCCTCCAGAAATTCCTCCCGGAATTCCTCCGGAGATTTCTCCAGGAATTCCACCGGAGATTCCTCCAGGAATTCCCCCAAAGATTCCTGCAGTAAATTCTGGAGGAATCTCGAGAGAAATTCCTGGAGGAATCTCCGGAGAAATTCCAGGAGGAATCTCCGGTGGAATTCCTGGAGAAATCTCCGGAGGAACTATTGGAGGAATCTCTGGAGGAATTTCCGGAACACTCCTTGAGGAATTCCCAGGGAACTCCTGTAGGAATTTTCGGGGCACTCCCACGGGAATATCCGGGAAAACCCGGAAGTATTCCTGATAATTTCCTGGAGGAAGAACTGGAGGAGAACTTCTGGATGAATTTCCGTGAACTCCTGGGGGACATTCTAGAGGAAATATTGGGAAACTCCTGAGAGAACTCTTTTGGGAATTTTCGAGAACTAGAAAACCCCAGATTTCTTTTGATAGAGCAAAACAGAGCAAGAGCAATGCTGCAGATTCTCACATAATTCCTTTCTTCCAGGAAACAAACATATTCACCGAGCTGGTGTTGTTCTGAAATTAATCGCAGGATATCCGCGCTCATTGTGTTTTGCCGTAGCGCATACGCGCCAACTTGTGACGTAGTTGGGGGGCAAGGCCTTTCAAAACCAATCGAATGCGGAAAATATCGATGCAATTCATCTTATTCAGGCATCCACGTGAAAACTAGTGCATTGAACTGAAAAAAAGTTGAATTTTGTCCAATTTTGGAGAGTTTCGACCCCCAACTACGTCACAAGTTGGCGCCTATGCCGCAGCGACGTACTTGCGGATTTTTTTAGTACGAACCGCAGTGCGTTTTCCGCTTCAAACTGATGTTGTTTCTTGAGTTCTTTCCTTGTCATTTTTTTTATTTATTTGACGTCAATCAAAGCCAATCAACCAAGCCAGATGGGTAGAACCCTATCGTATTCATCGATAGAAACAAACTTTTTTGATTCTTCCAGTTTTTGCTCTACTGATTCGATCCACCTAGGTAGATTTTGCGGGTTGCCGTTAAATTCTGGCAGCATCCTAATCAAGTCAGGAATTCTAGGGCAATTAGCCGGTGCACTAGGCGCTACGGCTAAGGGAGAAACTATGGAAGATGTTTCAGATGCTGTTCTAAGGGCAGCGATCCGTTCTTCCGCCTCCTGGGTTTTTTGACTCTGAAGTTTCATAGCTTCTATGAGATCGTCGATTTGTTTCTGCAAATCGTTGATAGACATCGCTCTAGTAGCCATGTTTTGAAAGAAACACTGTTTCACAAGATTCTAAATAATATAATGACACTGTTTCGTATAAAATAAGCACTGGTTTTTTTTTTTTTTTTTTAATGCACTATTAATTTGATTGATTCGCGATAGGAATGATTCACTATGTATTACCAGATTTCTTAATCTATGGACTCACCGTTATCGTATTCTCCGATTCGATGTGTCCGTGGAACGTGGATCGATCACCTAGGAGAGATTGTGTTCCAGCGCTGTCGTCTCCCGATATGCCCTCGGGGTGCTGCTTCCGATGAGATAGTATGATTCACTCACGCAAACAGCTAATATTCACTTAACGGCGGTTACAACCTAACTACTTGCACTGGTACCTAATCCACTCGAAGACGATCCTACCAAGGCTGCGCCAGCTAAGTTTTGGGAGTTCGGGTTTGTGTTTTAAAAAAACTAACACTCAAACTTGACTCTAGAACTACTGACAAAACAATGACGCATTCTTTATTCCGTCTTCCTTATTTATAACCTATCCAGAAAATACTTATCGTTATGTCCTACGCTATCTTACCATTCCCTTACTGGCTCCCTTCGTTGGAAAGTTCCGTTGTCCCTTCGATGTGGTCCATGGGGTGCCAGCCTGTACTATCATACCGCGTCGTGTTGTCCATGTCGTCGGCTTATCAGGTTCTGCTGTGCAATGGTTCGCCCATTGCCTTTATGCTAATCGCGTTCCTCTCGTACCATGCAGAGTCTTCGTTATCGGGTACGTTTGTTGGTCGAGTACGGAAATCCTTTTCGTAACTTATATACTAGCTGTACCCGGCAAACTTTGTCTTGCCTACTGCGTACCGCATAAAACAGTTTTAAAAGCATTGGTAAACATTTAAATAAATTTCACTTTGCCTTTTTGTTATAACTGTTGTAAAAAAGAAAAAAGTGCATCATAGCAAAATAGCTAATGAATTAATATATTTTTTTTTCTTTTCAGATTGCTTCTATGTTTTGTGGGTGTAAATCCGAAGACTTACCGCCTCATATATTTTCACAAGCGCAAACTGCATATCGTGAAATGCTAGAAACGCGTCGTGATCAAAGTTTGATTTTTATGGGACGATCAGGATCCGGTAAAACTACTAGTTTAAAACACGCTTTGTACTATTTATCGTTAGCAGCAGGTAAGTTTGTTTTAGTTCATATTTAAAGCGAGCTTATAAGGAGTTTTGCCAATTTAAACAGCAAGTTTACTTTTTTTTAACAATTAACCCTCCCGACCATGAGGTCTGTAGAGCACCATGAGTTTCAACCTGTATCGCTGATGCTAATGAAGTTTTTGAATGTTTTAATTGTAAATCATGATTTCACGTCTTTTTCTCTATCTTATGGCATTGAGCTAAGTATGCGCATACATATTAGATGTTTTGTTGAAGAAAATTGTCACACAAGTCAATGTTTTTTGACAAAAAATATAATGATAGATTTCAACGACTAATTAATTACATACAGGGGATACTCAAAATAACTGGGACAGGTAAAATTTTCACTTTTCAAAAAATGTTCAACTCGCTGTTACTTTTCGAAAAGGGCATCGAAATTTTTCTCAAACTTTTACTGTAAGTTCATCAACTAGTTGTGTATTAGTGGTCATAATTTGGAAAAGATCGGTCCATTCTACACGAAGTTATAAAGATTCTAGAAAAAGGTATAATTATTCGATAGCCAACTTTGAGCTGTTATATCTCCGGATTCAATGAACCGAATGCAATGAAATTTTGAGCATTTATGACTTATATAATAAACTTTAAAAAACAATTCACTTAATTTGAAATTATTAATAACAAAAAAAGTTATGGCGATTTCATTTATTCCACGTTTTTTCAGTAAATTTATCTATTTTTCATATGCATCCCATTATGTACTTTTTCAATTTAATGCCGGATATTTGGTTGCTTTGCTTTGAAACATAAATATATTCAATTCAATTAGAGGAAATTTAAATGAACTATAATTACTATCTCGAATTTTGAAACGATGATGAAGTTTTGGATAAGTTGGTGTTATATTAGAAAAATAAACTAATCGAAATAATTTGATGATCTTGCCGTCGTGGTTTGGGTTCGGTTTGGGCAGCGGTCGTACTCGCGTTTGAGCTGCGCGTAAAATGCGTCTTTGTCATCATCAGTGCTTCCGTAATGAGGGCTGTGCTCGTTTATTATGCTGATGTTGAAGAATCGGCCCATGATCCTCAACCTGCACATTCTTTCGTCGATCGGCCACCAACCGATCACGTGCCTCTGCATGGCGTCCATCACTATAAAAGCGGTTCCCAGCTCGCGTGTGTTGCCGCAACTCTGGTAGATAGTGTGGCGGTCCATTTGGAGCCACCCTATCGACAATAGTATTTTACGTAACCACCCTAAGAGAGAGTTGTCAGAAGTAAACAAGACGCGCTCGTGTAAAACACGTTTGAATAATAAAGAGTTTTATTTCGAAGTAATCGCCGCGGTTTTTATTCGATTGCACCCCACAAATTGGTGACCCCGACGCGCGTGGTTCCGTACTTCGTGGAGGCTTCACGATTACCCCGGTTTTCGACCGTATTCCAAAATTTCAGCGGAAACATCGGAAGGTGTCACATAACCTCACTATGCTCGGTGATACGAACGTCGCCGCAGCGGCAACCTCGAATGCTGCTGTTACCGTAAAATTGCCTGACTTTTGGAAAAACGATCCACATATGTGGTTCGCTCAGGCAGAAGCACAGTTCAATCTGGCGCAGATCACCAAAGACGACACGAAATTCTGGCACATAATCGCCAAAATAGACCAGAGCGTTATTTGTCATGTGTCGGACCTCGTCTCGAACCCACCGGCCGCTGATAAGTATAAAGTGATCAAGGACCGGTTGATTGCGCGATTCGCTCTGTCTCCACAAGCGCGACTGGAGCAGCTGCTGAGCTCGTGCGATCTGGGAGATTTCCGCCCGACTCATATGCTTGCCCGGATGAATGAAGTTGCCACTGGACTGAATGTTGATGATAATCTCATGAAGATGCTCTTCCTACAACGGATGCCGGCCAACGTGAGAGCAGTTTTGGCGATCAGCGATGGTAGCCTGCCGAAACTAGCTGAAATGGCTGACAAAATGATTGATTCCTCGAATAGCAACATTGCTGCCGTCACCGTTTCGTCCAAGGATCAAGCCACCGTCAACTCCACCTGCACAACACCAACCACAAGCACTCAGTCGGCTGAATTGGCGTCCTTGAAGGAGGAAATAGAAGTGCTAACAGCTGAAATTCGACGACTGAAAAGTGGACCAAACAGGAGCCGCAGCCGATCTTTCTCCAGATCCCGCTCGTCGAATGATTCGATTTGCTGGTGCCATCGGAAATATGGAGGCAAAGCGGAGCGCTGCCGAGAACCATGTTCTTACAGGCATGCAAAAAACTAGGAACTCGCCCACTAGAATCGGCGCAGGTGGGTGGTGAGTTCGAAAGTCGCCGTCTAACTATACTCGACAGTACGACTCGATACAAATTTCTTGTGGACACAGGCTCGGACGTCTCCATAATCACTGCCACTAAGACGGACAAGCGCAGAGGCATCGCTCCCTTTTCCCTGCACGCAGCAAATGGCACAAAAATAAACACCTTCGGAAACAAGTTTCTGTCAGTGGATCTTGGACTACGACGACGTTTCACCTGGCGGTTTCTGGTAGCAGACGTTAGCAGCGCAATCATTGGCGCCGATCTGCTGGCGCATTACGGACTCCTCGTTGACTTGGGACACCGTCAGCTGATCGATCGGACTACTCATCTTCGTAGTACTGGAAGCTTGAAAACCGCTACCATACATGGGATAACTGTCATCAGTGCAAATCATCCGTTTCACAAAGTTTTGTCCGACTATCGTGAAATCCTCATCCCGACACTAGCGCATCGCGAGATTTTGCATGATGTGACACATCACATAGTCACGCGTGGGCCACCGGTAGCATGTAAAGCTCGCAGAATGCACCCGGAAAAATAGAAAGCAGCGAAAGAAGAATTCAGGATCATGTGCGAAATGGGAATTTGCAGACCGTCAAGCAGCAGCTGGGCGAGCGCACTGCATTGCATTCCAAAAAAGAACGGCGAATGGAGGTTCGTGGGGGACTACCGGCGTCTCAACAAAGTAACAGTTCCGGATCGTTATCCTGTCCCTCATGTACACGATCTTCTGAATCGTTTCGAAGGTAAGAGCATATTCACCACATTGGATCTCGTGCGAGCCTATTACAGTATCCCAGTGGAAACGGCCGACATACCAAAAACTGCCGTTATAACACCTTTTGGACTGTTCGAATTTACTCGAATGCCATTCGGCCTCTGCAATGCAAGCCAAACATTCCAAAGGTTCATGAATAAGTTGTTTGCCGATCTTGACTTCGTCATAGTTTTCATTGACGATATTTGCATTGCTTCCGCCAACGAAGCAGAGCACATACAACACGTGAGGATGGTACTCGATCGTCTAAAGAGTAATGGCCTAACCATAAACTCCGATAAATGCAATTTTTTTCTTCCTGAAGTAGAATTTATCGGCTACGTCGTGGGCAAAGAAGGAGTGCGGCCGCTCCCCGCTCGTGTTCAAGCGGTGCTGGATTACAAACCTCCAAAAACCGTGAAGGATTTGCGACGATTTCTGGCTTTGTTGAACGTTTACAAACGTTTTATTCCACATGCTGTTGACATCCAACGTTCTTTAAGAGCACTTATTCCGGACAATCGAAAGAACGATTCCAGGCCAATTTCTTGGAGCGACCAGGCTGCATGCTGTTTTGATAATTGCAGAAAGTCGCTGGCCGATGCAACGTTGTTGCATTATCCAAACGCTTCGAAGCCCCTCGGCCTCATGGTGGATGCTTCCAACTTTGCTGCGGGTGCGGTTCTGCAACAACTTGAAGATGGAATCTGGAAACCGTTGGGATTCTTTTCCGAAAAGTTTTCTCCAAGCCAACAGAAATACTCCACTTTTGGCCGAGAGCTTACGGCTGCAAAGCTCGCGGTGAAATATTTCAGACATCTGGTGGAGGGACGCCAGTTTACGATTTTTACCGACCACTTTCCGTTGACATATGCTATGACCACAGATCCAAGCAGTCGTCTACCACACGAAGAGAGGTACTTGCAGTATTTGGCCGAGTTCACTACTGACATACGCCACATTAGCGGTAAAGATAACATAGTGGCTGATGCAATGTCTAGAGTGAGTGTAGTCGTCGCGAGCATCGATTTCAACTCGATTGCAAAAGATCAAGCAACTGACGGTCAGCTACAGGATTTATTGAGATCCAACAAAACGTCCCTTAATCTGCAGCAGCGACGCATTCCGTCATTGACTACACCGATATACTGTGATGTGTCCATCAGTAATTCCGTTCGACCTTATCTTCCAGAAAAGCATCGTGGAGCGATAATGGATCAACTACATGGATTAGCACATCCGGGAATAAGAGCCACAAGGAAACTCATCAGCGACAGATTTGTTTGGCCATCGATGAACAAGGATATCGCCAGTTTGTTAGAGCTTGCCAGCAATGTCAACGATCGAAGGTTTTTCGTCACACCCATGCACCGATTTCCAGTTTCGAAAAGCCCAAAGCTCGGTTTCGGCACATCCACGTTGATTTGGTTGGCCCCCTACCGCCATCCAAGGGAAACCGTTATCTGCTCACCATTGTCGACCGATTTTCTCGTTGGCCCGAAGCAATACCACTCCAGGATATTACGGCTCGGACAGTAGCAATGGCTTTGTACACCGAATGGATTTCTCGATATGGCGCACCTGAAACAATTACTACTGACCAAGGGCGTCAGTTTGAGTCAGAAGTGTTCAAAGAGCTGACGCACCTGCTTGGAGTACATCACATTCACACCACCGCTTATCATCCCCAATCGAACGGAATGGTGGAGCGTTTCCACCGTACGATGAAAGCGGCATTAATGTGCACCGATCCGAAGAACTGGCACGACCGCCTACCGTTGGTACTACTTGGATTAAGATCTGCCTTTCGTGAGGATTCCCGATGTTCGGCAGCGGACCTCGTGTTTGGCCAACAGTTAAGGATTACAGGAGAATTCTACGACTCGCCTGCCCAGGATGTCAACCGTACGGAATTCGCGAAGGAATTACATCGAATGTTTTCGGATTTGAAAGCTCCTGAAGGCACACGTCATTCGAAAGAACGAGTTTTCATGAACCCTAGATTGAAGAATTGCAGCCATGTGTTCGTGCGCATCGATGCAGTCAAACGACCTCTGCAACAGCCTTATGAAGGACCATATGAAGTTGTTAAGCGAAGCGATAAATATTTTGAGATTCTGGTATTCGGGAAGAAACAGGTAGTATCAGTCGACCGAGTGAAGCCTGCCTTCATCTGCGATCAAAATTTATCAAGTTACCCCCAAGATGATCGTCACACAGTGATTACGCCAGCAGGACACCGTGTTCGATTCATGGTGTAACTGGGGGGGCGCATGTGGCGGTCCATTTGGAGCCACCCTATCGACAATAGTATTTTACGTAACCACCCTAAGAGAGAATTGTCAGAAGTAAACAAGACGCGCTCGTGTAAAACACGTTTGAATAATAAAGAGTTTTATTTCGAAGTAATCGCCGCGGTTTTTATCCGATTGCACCCCACAATAGTATGATTACCTCTAAACGGTCGCACCATAGATCCAATTCAACACACTTCCAGCAGCGCTACGATTCCGAACCCGCAGTCCTTCAGTATATCGACGAGTATGCGGGTGCTTCCGATGAAGTTGAGAGATCTGCAGTTCCACGTACCCGAGCTTCCAATCGCAAATCCCTTTTCGTCGCTATGGACGTATTTTTTTCTTTACTTTTTGCACGACGTCGAAACGCAGCACCAACAGGAAAATGATGTACGTAGGAAGCGAGAACTGGATCTAGTTAATCAACTGAAGCTTTTCGAAAAACGATACGAACAGGAGCAAGCAAGACGAGCGGAAGAGAAGCAGTCATTCATGGCGAAGGAGGAAAAGTTGATCGAACAGTTGGAAATTCTACGCCTGAGCTGTGATCAATATTCGGCAGCGGAACAGCGCTCAGCGGCCGAGTGTATTTCGGCGGTGGAACAGCGCTCAGCAGCTGAACATCTCTCGGTGACGAACACACGCATCCCTGCGGAACAGGAAAACAAACTGTGCCGTCGATGTCTCGTTTCCTAAACACGCTGGTCATGCGAAGGAGAAGTTTGCGGTATCAACAACTGTGACAAGCGCCACCATCGTCTACTACACTCGGAGCCAATCAAGAAACAGCCAATTACCGATGCCACTGTTACCATCCACCGTCAGCCCATTTCATCGACGTTGTTCAAGATTCTGCCTGTGACATTGTACGGGAAGAATGGCTCGGTGAATACGTACGCATTCTTGGACGACGGTTCATCTGTGACTGTCGTGGAAAAAGCTATTGCAGACGAACTTGGAGTAAACAGGCGAGCGCATTCCTTGTGCATCCATTGGACTAGTGGAGTAAACAAGAAAATTGCAACTACGGAACTGGACACGCTGAGCATTTCGGAACTTGGGGGTGAAACGCGTTTCAACCTGTCCGAAGTGTATACGGTCGAGAAGCCAGGAAAACCGCCGGGGGATCCAGCATCGTTTAGACCGATATGCCTGTTGGACACACTTGGGAAGCTGCTGGAGAAGGTCATCCTTAACAGGGTGGTGCCGTTCACAGAAGGAGAACGTGGACTGTCACAGCTGCAGTTTGGATTCCGGAAGGAAAAGTCGACGGTGGATGCTATCCGGACGGTTCTGGAGATGGCCGAGAAGGCGTCCAAACAGAAGAGGAGAGGAAACCGGCACTGCGCCGTAATCACAATCGATGTCAAGAACGCGTTCAATAGCGCCAGCTGGGAGGCCATCGCCGTAGCACTGCATAGAATGCGGGTTCCAGGCTACTTGTGTCAGTTCTTGAAAAGTTACTTCCAGAACAGAGTCTTGGTGTACGACACTGAAGCTGGACAGAGGAGGATGAAAGTGACGGCGGGAGTTCCACAAGGCTCCATTCTCGGGCCAACGCTGTGGAACGCTATGTACAACGGAGTGCTTACGTTGCAGCTACCCACAGGCGTCGTGCTCGTGGGTTTCGCGGACGATATCGTCCTATCAGTAATAGGCGAGACACCGGAAGAGGTGGAAATGTTGGCGGCAGAATCGATCGGCATCATCGAAAACTGGATGGATGGAGTCAAGCTAAAGATAGCCCACCACAAAACGGAGGTACTTTTGGTGAGCAACTGCAAGGCAGTGCAGCGAGTGGAATTCTCCGTCGGAGAACACGTAGTAGCGTCGAAGCGAGAGCTGAAGCACCTGGGTGTGATGATCGACGATCGGCTAAACTTTAACAGCCACGTCGACTATGCCTGTGAGAAGGCGGCGAAGGCGATTAATGCACTGTCGAGGATTATGCCGAACACCGGTGGTCCGAGAAGCAGCAAGAGGCGGTTGCTAGCTAGCGTATCATCTTCGATACTGCGGTACGGAGTCCCAGCCTGGGGTGCGGCGCTGAAAACAAAGCGAAATCGGGTGAAGCTAAACAGCGCGTTCCGGCTCATGGCCATGCGAGTAGCGAGCGCGTATAGAACAATATCGTCGGATGCAGTTTGTGTGATTGCAGGGATGATCCCGATCTGCATCACCTTGGAGGAGGACATCGAGTGCTATGAGCGGAAGAGGACCAGCCAAGTGAGATCGTTGGTGCAAACGGCCTCAATGACAAAGTGGCAACAGGAATGGGATTCCACGGAGAAAGGGAGATGGACCCATCGGCTCATCCCTGATGTGTCGACTTGGGTGAACAGGAAGCACGGAGAAGTGTACTTTCACCTAACCCAGTTTTTGTCTGGTCACGGCTGCTTCAGGCAGTACCTACATCGGTTTGGCCATGCCGCTTCGCCCTTCTGCCCGGAGTGCGAGAACGTGGAGGAGACACCGGAGCACGTAGTGTTCATCTGCCCCAGATTCGAGGAAGTAAGAAGATCGATGCCGGCATTAAGCGTGGACAACGTCGTCGACGAGATGTGCCGAACTGAAGAGACGTGGAATGCGATCAGCAGGGCAGTCACAAAAATGCTGACGGAGTTGCAGAGGAAGTGGAGGAGCGATCAGCAAGCTGGGATCGCTTGAAGAGTAAGTGCACAGACTAGGAGCACAGTTTAGAAGCGACAAAAAGTGCATGAGCACTATAACAGAAAAGCGCATGATCGCATTTCCCCCCCTGAAACAGTCGCATCAGTGGTACCAGGAGGATCGAGGCATCTAGGTGTAGCAGAGTTTTTCCGATCGGTTTTCTCTGCTGGGGAGGTTGGGAGGAAAAAAAACACACACACACACACACACACACACACCCACACACACACACACACACACACACACACACACACACACACACACACACACACACACACACACACACACACCCACGCACACACCACACACACACACACACACACACACACACACACACACACACACACACACACACACACACACACACACACACACACACACCCACACCCACACCCACACACACACACACACACACACACACACACACACACACACACACACACACACACACACACACACACACACACACACACACACACACACACACACACACACACACACACACACACACACACACACACACACACACACACACACACACACACACACACACACACACACACTGTGGGCAGCAGGGACGAAAGTCCTGGGGCCTGACGAAGATGCTCGATCTTTAACGGAGCCTGTGGGGTACCTGGGCACCCCCCACAGTAAGCTATCCCTTACCGCGTTAATGCAGGGCTCTGGCGTGGTGGACATTCTTTCCCGCGCTCCCTCCTCTCCTCTTCTTGGCGCAACGTCCTCACTGGGACAAAGCCTGCTTCTCAGCTTAGTGTTCTACGAGCACTTCCACAGTTATTAACTGAGAGCTTCCTCTGCCAATGACCATTTTTGCATGTGTATATCGTGTGGCAGACACGAAGATACTCTATGCCCAAGGAAGTCAAGGAAATTTCCTTTACGAAAAGATCCTGGACCGACCGGGAATCGAACCCGTCACCCTCAGCATGGTCATGCTGAATACCCGTGCGTTTACCGCCTCGGCTATATGGTCCCGCGCTACTCGTGGGATTTAATCATGAAGTCAAATAAAAACCAAAATCTAGGTGGAAATAGTGGTGGGATCAACCCCTTCGCAAGTAGCGGGTTGACGAGATCTCCGACAAGGAGAAGTGAGGAGATAGGCGCTGGGAGTTGCGTACGCAGCTCAAGCGTGGGTGCTCCAGTCCACTTCCCGGCAAGCCAGCCGGTGGAGGTTATGGACGGAGCGTGGTTTTTGAGGGCCGTCAACCGAGGATCCAAAGGACGGTCCGCAATAGAGGTGGTTGAGCAGCAGCTTGGCAAAATCATCGACTTTGCGTCCACTAAGTCCAACATAAGCAAGGACCTGAAAACGGCCTTGCTTCGACTTAGGGCGTCGATCGACGATGCCAAGCAGGAGCACGCGGCACTCGCGTTGCTGACTGCTGCAGCAGCGGAGCCTACAAACGAGAAAGTACCGAAGTTTACCCAAACGGAGGCCTTCTCCTTCGCAGGAAGTCCGAATAAGGCGGAAGCGACTGCTCGCGACAAACGGGGCAAGCAATCGCAGAAGCGGGCGAGGCAACCGTCAGGCGAGGAGCTGTCTGGCGGTGCCCGCAAGGCCAGGCGAATCATTACCCCGAAAGTCGGTAATAATGCCGGAAGGTCGGACCCCAGCCAGGGTTCCCGGAAAGCTGGGAAGGGTGGGCCTGAAAAGGCTGGCCCTTCCCGGAACGATGGGAACAAGGGGTTGCGACCGCTAGTGGGCCCTCAACAGCCACAGAGTAGGGCGATCCAAGGGGAGGACCCCCCGTGGATGAAGGTAGAGCGGAAGAGGAAGAAGAAGGCGAATCCGCAGGTAGTAGCGCAGGACGCCAAGCCAAGGCGTAGGAGGGCAGGTGCCAAGCGCGAGAAAGGCGACGCTATCGTCATCAAGACGGAACAGTCCAAGTACTCAGACGTCTTGAAGATGATGCGAAGCGACGCCAAGCTTGAGAGTCTTGGAGCCGACGTACGCAGTATTAGACGTACTCGTACGGGCGAGATGATCCTGGAGCTGAAGCGCCAGAAGGAGCACAAGGGCGCCGCCTATAAGAGGCTGGCAGAAGAGGTCCTTGGTGAGGGTGTGCAGGTGAGGGCTGTGACACATGAGGCGACTCTGAAGGTCAAGGACATCGATGAGATCACCGAAGTGGAAGAGCTCGTCACGGCACTGCGGCAACAGTGCGATGTGCAGGTGGCCGCCGCAGCCGTTAAGCTACGGAAAGGGCCAGCAGGGGCACAGATAGCTTTGGTTCAGCTACCTGTGGCGGACGTCAAAAAGTCCGTTAAAGTAGGGAGCATAAAGGTGGGTTGGTGTGTATGTCACCTGACATTCCACGAGCCACCAGAGGTTTGCTTCAGGTGTCTGGAACCAGGACACAAGTCGTGGGACTGCAAAGGCCCCGACAGGCGCAAACTGTGCAGGCGATGCGGCGCTGAAGGTCATAAGGCCCAAAGCTGCACGAGTCCGCCCATCTGCATGATATGTACCGGGAAATCCTCGAACAACAGACATCCGATGGGTGGTCCAAGGTGCCCGGCCTTCAAGAAAGCCGCAGTGAACAACAAATCACAGTGCAGGTAACGCAGCTGAACCTGAACCACTGTGATACGGCTCAGCAACTGCTTTGTCAGGCAGTTTCTGAGTGGGAGACGGATATCGCCATCATATCGGACCCATACCGAGTACCCGCCGGCAACGGCAACTTGGTCGCGGATGGGACCAGATAAATGGCGGCGATATGGACGACGGGTAAATACCCCGTTCAGGAGTTGGTGTCTACTACCTATGAGGGCTTCGTGGTCGCCAAAGTAAACGGGGTCTTCTTCTGTAGCTGTTATGCGCCTCCGCGGTGGCCGATCGAGCAGTTCACGCAAATGCTGGACCGCTTAACGACCGTGCTAACAGGGCGAAGGCCGGTGGTAATAGCGGGCGACTTTAATGCCTGGGCCGTGGAATGGGGAAGCCGTTTCACGTACCAGCAGGGTCAGATCCTGCTAGAAACACTGGCCATCTTAGATGTCGACTTGGCTAATGTCGGTACCAAGAGTACCTTTAGTCGAAACGGAGCGGAGTCAATTATTGACGTGACTTTTCGTAGTCCTGGCCTAACAAGTAGTTCGAACTAGAGAGTAGATGATGGCTACACTCACAGCGACCACCTGGCGGTTCGCTACAGTATCGACTACAATAACAGCAGACAGCGGATAGAAGAAGAGGCGGCTAGCCCTCACAGGTGGAAGACATCATACTTCGACGAAGGGGTATTTAGGGAGGCGCTCCGCCGTGAGCGAAACTTAATCGGTTTAGACGGCGACGAGCTGGTAGCGGTGCTCTCACGTGCGTGTGATGCGACCATGCCTAGGCGAGTCCACCCTAGAAATGGGAGGCCACCGGCTTACTGGTGGACCGACGCGATTGCGGACCTGCGCCGCGCCTGCCTACGGGCTAGGCGGCGGATGCAGCGAGCACGATCAGAGGAAGAGCGAAACGAACGGCGGGTGGTGTCCGCCGCTGCGAAAGCCGCGCTTAAGACCGAGATAAGAGCAAGCAAAAAGGCCTGCTTTGAGGGTCTCTGTCAGAGTGCCAATACGAACCCGTGGGGTGACGCCTACAGGATCGTTATGGCCAAGACCAGAGGTGTGATGGCTCCTACAGAGCAATCTCCAGAGATGTTGTAGGGGATCATTGGAGGACTTTTTCCGCGTCATGATCCTAGTCCTTGGCCTCCTTTCGTAGGACAGCCGGGGACTGGGGCTGGCGATGAGGAGAGGGTCATCGATGTGGAACTTGCGGGGATAGCTAAGTCCCTTAGCGTAGGTAAGGCCCCAGGTCCGGACGGAGTTCCGAACTTGGCCTTAGAAGTAGCTATTGCAGAGGCTCCCGAGATGTTCAGGTCTGCTATGCAGAAATGCCTGGACGAGGGAGTTTTCCCAGAAGCTTGGAAGAGGCAGAGCCTGGTACTATTGCCAAAGGCGGGGAAACCACCCGGAGACCCGTCGGCATATAGACCAATATGCTTGATTGACACGGTGGGGAAGGTGCTCGAAAAGATCATCCTCAATAGAATGTTGCGGTTCACCGAGGGCGAAAATGGTCTTTCGAGTAACCAGTACGGCTTCCGGAAGGGGAGGTCCACCGTAGACGTTATCTTGTCGGTTACAAAAACCGCCGAGAAAGCACTCGAGCCTAAGAGGAGGGGAATTCGCTTTTGCGCGGTAGTGACTCTGGATGTAAGGAATGCGTTTAATAGCGCTAGCTGGTCTGCTATTGCCGATGCGCTCTTGCGTCTGGGGATACCGGAGTACCTGTACAAGATTCTCGGAAGTTACTTTCAGAATCGTGTACTAGTCTACGACACGGAGGTGGGTCGGAAGTGCTTTCACATAACCTCAGGAGTTCCGCAAGGTTCCATCATGGGTCCGGTGTTATGGAATGTCATGTACGACGAGGTGTTGAGGTTAGAGTATCCAGTGGGAGTGGTGATTCTCGGATTTGTCGACGACATTACGCTCGAAGTCTACGGTGAAACGATCGAGGAGGTAAAGTTGACTACCAACCACTCGATCAAGGTTGTGGAGGCGTGGATGCGGTCCAGGAAACTGGAGCTGGCTCACCACAAGACAGAGGTGACGGTTGTTAACAACCTGAAGTCGGAGCAGCAGACGGAGATCAGTGTAGGAGAGTGTACTATCCTGTCAAAGCGCTTCGTCAAACACTTGGGCGTGATGATCGACGATAAGCTTACCTTCGGTAGCCACGTCGATTATGCCTGTAAAAGAGCCTCCACAGCTATTGCACACAGTCCCGGATGATGTCCAATAGCTCTGCGGTGTACGCCAGTAAGCGCAAGCTTCTGGCTAATGTTGCTACGTCCATACTTAGGTATGGCGGCCCGGCGTGGGGCACCGCGCTAAGTACTAAATGCTACCGACGGAAGCTGGAAAGTACTTTGATACTAATTTACTACTTAATTCAATATAATTTAAGAAAAAGGTAAAGAAAAACACTAACACTAAGAAAAAGATCAAAAACTAATTCAAATTAAAAATTCACTATCATCAAAAAAATATTTACAATAAAAAAATTTAAATAACTATTTACACTTAGCCCTCTCAGGGTCTGTCCGGGAGAATCGTTGGGCGGACTCACTTCCCAATCTTGCACCGCGAATTCAATTTCATGCACGAAAGAGGGAGGAAAGGGAATTGCGCGCGAAATAATTAAGCTTTAATACTAAGAAAATGAATATTTACAATTTTAATTTATTAATTTTGGGGAAGGGAATTCAATGGGAAAAAAGGGAATGCACAGTTCAACATCACCTGTCGGTACTCTTCGCTGAAAGGGGTCTCGTCCTTCGGGCCTCTCGCCGTTCGACCAGTTGGTGGTGGCCGAACCGATTTGCTTGCCGACGCCGTTGTCGACTATCGGGTTGGAGCACTGGATACCCGCCGAAAAAAACTTCCTCTGGCGTCCTGACTGAGCCGAGTTGGTCTGCTGGGCTTCGAATTCACAAAGTTGACGCAGAAATCGTCCGTTGAATGCCAATGTTGGTTTGGGATCAACTTTCTGGGTCACTACTTCACTCCCGGTAACTATTTCGCCGCACAAGATTATCGCCGGCACTTACTACTTCACTCACGTAGGATTTCGTTTCTGAGAAATAGGTTTTAATTTCTTGTTAAAATAACGGACGAATTAAACTGTCGGAATTTCGTTACCGAAAAGAGGCCTAGCTTGAGCCTGCTTAGGCTTATAAGGCATTCCATGACTCCGCAATTCCCAAGCATAGGAGAACATTTCCCGGGAGGGTTTGTCTCCGCAAAGTTGGTACCGCGCGCCATGATGAATATGTACATATAGGATAGGAAATGGTTTAACGTTGAGATACCAGGGGGATAATAGAGTATGGAAGATTCAAATTCAAATTTAATTCATTTATATTTTTTATCTAATTCAGCTTATTTATTATATACATTTAATTTTAGTGTGAATGGTATCGTTGGAAAGGATTATGGGAATTTATTTACATATTTACAGGTTTGGTTTATTTATTCTAGTTCTTAAGCATAATTATTTACAAATGAAAACAAACAAGAAAACAAAGAAGAAAACAAAAAGAAAAATGCAAAATTTGGATTGGGACCTATCACAGAGGTAACAATTATCCCGGATCGGGTGTAAAAAAAAACTACAAGTTTCTTTTTTTTTAATAAGATTATCCAAGTTTGAAAATCAGATCTCCAAACAAAGATTCAGCCAAAAGTTCTCTGTTCTTTTAAATTTAAATTGATTTAAAGCAATGATTGTTCCTGGGCGGCAAGTGCTTTTCCTCCAAATCACGTAAATTTGTTAGAATAAGCCTGCTTTTAAATGAACCCGATTTTGGATTTCTGTTTCAAAGCGAAGACTCTCCCTAGCGTCCAATATAAGTTCATGTTGTGGCCGAGTTTGTCTTCATCAAAAATACAAAACCCTGAAACTTTTGTCTGCTTATCTGCTTATCCAGATTTGGTTATCTATGGAGTCGCTTTGTTAATCCCGATACGTAGTTAGATTATATAAATTGGTAATCCACAAATCGCAAAGAAACAAATTTTGTTTACTAAACCAGGTTTCGTCAGAAAAGCTCGCATTATTATTTCCACTCACAAAACCCACTGAATACAAGGCCAAAATCAATTATTTTCCAGTCAACATTTGTTGACTAAATCAGCTATACTAGTTTACTTTCAATACCATAGAGAACAGATGAACTATTTCTTCTCTTTGGGAATAGTGACGTCACAAGATACACCTTGGACTAGACTCTGTAAATTAAACACAAATTCAACTTCAAACATTCTATTTATCATTCTTTTTCATTCATTCATTTTCATTCAGTCTGTATTATTCATTCATTTCGTACATTTCCAGTCATTCATTTCCTTCATACTTTCATCTTCATTCTTCGTTCATTCAACTTTTCTCATTCTAAAACATATAATTCTAGGGCGCCCTAATATTATGGTTGTTTCGACGGTAACTCTAGGTGTCTCTGATTTCCAGAGAACCGGTGACCGTTTTGCGAAACTTATTTTTAATGAACCGATCTCACAGCTGCTTGCTTACTCCTTTCTCGCAAGCGAGAAAATATTGCATGCAACTTGAGCGGCTTTTCGATATCGACGATGGGGTCTGCAAAGCCTTTTGCTCAACCCTGCGAATGTCGACTCAATGAAAAAAGCTCTTGTGTGGGTGTGAAATGTCAAATAATGTTTACTATTTGCACGAACGAGGAGGAGGATCACCGTGAATCATGATGATTTTCACTGTTTTCACGGTTTTGAGACGATTTGGTGGTGAAGTTCAAGGTCATACGCATCGATTACGATTAAAGGAATGCGCAGGTGTAAGTGTTGTTTGTTTTTGTTTATTTTTAGGTACCTCACAGATGATCAATGATGGAAATAAAGATTGACAATGATACAGGCGTATCATTAATTTATCCGGGTTTTAAATGAATTGCCGGCCATACTCCGAGTGGTTTCCCTGTGAGATCTTCGAGGTCATATGACGAAGAACCTATTTTAGCCTTAACTTTGCACGGAAGATACTGCTGGCCGTATTTTGAATTGTAGTTGTCGGCAGCACTCGACGGTTTCATGTTTTTCCTGTAAACCAACTGCCCGACGGAAAATGATTTTGAGAATCGGCGACTTCGAAGATTGTAGTGTTGTGTAGACGATTTATGTGCCTTTTCTAGATTGGCTTTGACCAGGTCGTATATTTGCGAGAACGTTTGTTTCCGTCGTTCTTCAAGTTCATTGTCAGATAATGTTTGATCGTGGCGGAATAGACGATGGTCATTCCCCACTTCTGACAACTCAGTGCCGTGAGTTATGAAGTACGGCGTTAATCCGGTGGGTGTATGCTTGGTGGTATTGAGGATCATTTCTATTTCGGGGATTTTTGTATCCCACATACGCTGATCTTCCCGTACAGAAGTCCTGATAGCAGTGTTTATGGTGCGATTAACTCGCTCAACAGGATTGGCCTGCGAGTGATAGCGCGAATTAAGCCAATGTGTAATTTAAAGCGGTCAAGCAGCTCTTTAAAGATTTTGGAAACAAAAGTGCTACCGTTATCCGTGATGATAATTTCAGGCACGGAGTTTCGATAGAACCATTGATCCTTTAGAATCTCACACACGGCAGAACTATCCAATTTTCGTACGGGCTGTATCATCACCCACTTCGAAAAGTAGTCGATGATCACCAAAAGGTGTTGATTGCCCTTTAGACTGCGTAGGAGGGGGCCGACGAAATGAATCGAAATTATTTGCCACGGACGAGATGCTTGGCGCATTTTGCCCATTTCAGGAGTGACTGCTACGAATGGTGCTTTAATTTCTTTGCACATAGTGCAAGCCTGAATGTATGACCGTATGTTTGGGCCCATTTTCGGTCAATAATAACGTTTTTGGATACGAGCCAAAGTTTTCTCGTAGCCTTGGTGGAAGGTCTCATCGTGACTGTCCTTCACAATGGTAGGAATCTCGTCAGGCGATGGAACAATCTTCCATTCAAAACGGCTGTCGTACGGTTCGTTCTTTGCAGTAACGAACTTCATCAACTTGCCGTCTTCTAAGCGGAAATTAGCATAATCATCGGGATTACTCGTAACCTTTTCGACCAAGGAGGTGTACCAAGATGCCGAAGATGAATCTTGGACTACAGCTACACTTCTGGACAGGGCGTCCGGAACTACATTCTCTTTGCCCTTTCTGTGCACCACGGACATATCGAACTGCTGTAGATCCAAGCTCCATCGACTGCACCTTGAGCCAACCTTCCACTTGGTGTTGAGGATGTGGGTCAATGCTGACGAGTCAGTGATGAGGTTGAAATGATAGCCCTCAATATATCCACGGAAATGGTCAATAGCTAACAACGCTGCTAGTGCCTCTTTTTCGGCGGCGTGATAGTTCCGTTGAGGCGTGGTTAGCTTATGGGCATAGTAAGAGATTACTCTCTCACCATCCTCCTGCTGTTGGGTCAAGACACCAGCTACAGCGACGTCGCTAGCATCGGTTTGGATGGTAAATGCCCGCGTAAAATCAGGGTTACCTAAGATTGGGGCACTGACGAGTCGCTCTTTAATAGCGCAGAAAGATTTTTCCGCCTCATCGGTCCATTTAACAACTTTAGATTTAGTTTTTAGGAGATCGGTTAGCGCCGCTGTGATCTCGCTAAAGTCAGAAATAAATCTGCGGTAATAATTTACCATTCCTAGAAATCTCCTTAGGGCCTTTCATACTCAATTATTGGTCGAGTTTTCTCTGGGTTGGCCCGTAAGCCTTGTGTACTGAGGAGATATCCTAGGAACGGTATTTCTGGAACGCCAAATTGGGACTTTTCCAGATTTATGGATAAGTTAGCATCTCTTAGTCGACGCGCAATTTCTCGCAGAAGCTGCACGTGGTGCTCGAATGTTTCCGTCACCACGACAATATAGTCGAGGTAGACGAAAACATACGGTTCCAACACACCGTGACCCAGTACACGGTCCATTAGCCTGGCCAAGGTGGCGGGACTATTTACTAGACCAAAGGGCATACGGGTGTATTGGAACCTTCCTTTGCCTTGCACGCTGAACGCTGTATACTTCCTCGAAGCCGGATGAAGTGGTATTTGGAGAAAGGCTTCCGAAAGATCTATCGTTGAGAGATAATTGGCTTTCGGGAGCTGGCCGAGTATGCGACAGGGGTGCGGCAAAGGATAGGCATCTCGCACAGTGCGCTCGTTAATTTTGCGCGCATCTAAGCACAGGCGAACTTTATGTGGTTTGATTACTGGAACGCAATTCAATGACCACGATGAATTGCTGCGTTCAATGATCCCAGTATCTAGCAGGCGTTGCAGTTCAGTGGCTACCAAACCCTGAGTTTTCGGTGACATCACGTATGGAAATTGTCGGACTGGAGGTTTATTTCGCCATTCCTCCTTAATCTCAATGCGATGTTCGGTAAGTGGAGTCAAGGACAACTGACCCTGGCGGGCTGGCAAGAAAAGGGATTTTACTGCCTGAATTTCCCGTTGTTCCTCAATGGTTAAGATGGAAGCCGTCGTTGGCTGAGAGGGTTCTTCTTGGTCGATGTCGTCTACGAGGACACATTCCTCGACAGTCGGTTGAATGTTAAATTTGGACCAGAAATCCATGCCGCAAACGCAACGAATGGCTAAATTTGGCACAACCAGGGTTGGAATTATTTTGGTTATGCCGTTAAAAGTAAATGGCAAATAAATCTGACCACGAATCTCCAACGGTTCACCACCAGCAATGCGCAAATTTATAGGATTCGAGAGAGGATTGAGTTTACACGAATTTAGAGACGAATACACGTTATCATTAATCAGCGTAAGGTTACTACCACTGTCTAGAAGCGCCCGAATCTTTCGATCGTACACTGTCACAGTAGTATAGGGGCGATTATCGTTAGGGAACGGGTAGGTAATTAAACAAGTGATAGGCTCTTTAGAGTAAATATCTTCGGTGGCTTTTATAAAAAAGGTAGTCGATTGAGTCGGATACGCATTTACCGGTTCAGCGAGCCGCGCTTTTCGCTCGCTGACATGGCGTTTTTTATACAATACGGGCAATTGTTAAAGGGGTAACCGCGGAAGCCACAGTTTTCGCACAGCACTGCTCTTGGCATACTGCACTCTCTTAGTGAATGGCCGTAAATACCACAATTGTAGCACGTGTTATCGGGAGGAGGTTGATATGTATCAATCAGATTTTCGAGGGTTGATCGCGCTCTTTGTTGAGGCTGATTTCTTACGGGCGCATGTGATGCATTTTTGGGTGGATTTGGTAAGTGAGGGGGACGCGACGACTTTTGAGGATTTGGCTGGACTGGTAGTGACGCTGTCGATTGATGTGGTTGGTTATCTACTAAAGCTTTCTTGGGTTTTGTTTGACTGACGGTATTTACTGATTTCTCAATCCCAAACACTTTGTTGTAGGCGGAGAAATTAAGCGAATCAATTTTCTGACCAGCCGCAATCAATGTGGGCAGATCAGTTATCGGAAGAAATGTTAATTGCTTGCGATAATCGATTCGAATATTTAGGAGCAATATTTGAACCTTTTCGTGTTCTGGTATCTGAACACACATAGTCCGGAACAGTCGTTCCATTTCATAATAAAATTCATGAAACGACTCGTTTCTTTGCTGGCGTCGCTGATAAATTTTCATTTTTATCAGTGCGTCCAAATCTGGATGCATGAAGGTTCTCTTTAGTTCCAGCACCAGGTGCTCCCAATTCAAAAATCGACCGGTGGAACGCATGGTCATATACCATTTTAATGCTGGTCCAGTAAAAAGGTGAACGGCCGATTCGAACAATTCAACGTCAGAAACATGCTCTGCCAAAGGAAAAGTTTGGACGATTTCTAAGAATTCGTTTAGTTTCAGTCCTTGATCTGTTCCATCATATTTGTTAATCTTCCATTGAGAAACAGGTAAAGTATGCCGGGATGGATTAGGCTGCTGCACTGGATAGAACGTTGGATATGGTGAGTATGGTATGGGCATTTGAGGTAGCTGTGATTATGTAGGTTGCCGATTCGAATGTGGGGTAGTCGTTGGCTGCGAAGCGGTTGGTGCATTGTAATTGAACCACGATTGAGAGAAGATTTGCGGGTTCGGGGTAAAAGTGTTTGAAGCCACTGTAGGCATTTGTAGTAATGACTGCGTGGTGGAAGGGAAATAAGGCACATTTTTATAGGAGTTGGATTGCATTGTTTTAGGTTGATCAGCAAAACTAACCGAATGCGGATTTTGCTGCCGATCAGAATTTATTGGCGCGTTTGAATCTATTGTTCGCGGTGGATACACCATCGCCCGGCTAGAATCGAAAACTGAAGCTTGAGCAGATGATGTGGGTAGGGTGGTTGTTAGAACCTGCGCACTTTCCAACTCTTTTATGCGAGCATGCAGAGATTCAACATAGGCCTTATCTTCTGCGCACAGATTAGATAATCGGCACTGTTGCTGTGCAAGCTCTTGAGAAGAATTTTGTGGTTGGTTGCATGGACCACTGTCTACTCTCACGTTATTGCTAGGAACTCCTGAAGGACCTAGGACCTCTTGGTTAGCCGCGAACAAATTAATTAACGCTTGTTCATTGTCAATTTCTTGCTGAGAATTTGCAGTGTTTAATTTCTCAGTATAAAACTCTTTAGCTAAAACTACAACAATGTCCACAAATAGACATTTCAAAAATTCAGTTTCTTGTACGGTAATATCTTTGCATTTCAAAAGCTGCTAAGCTCTGTGAGCGTAATGCAAAAGTCTAGTTTTGCATTTAGCCCTCACAGTGCGGTCATTTTGTTTCACCGTTTCACTAATTTCCAAAAACATTTTCTCACATAAGCTTATTTCCTCCATTTTGTTCTCGCCTAATACTGCTTCTATAATCATTTTCTGCTCCTTTTCGGCTTTAAGATGCTCACGCAAGCTTCTCCGCCTGCGCGACAAAGTCGGATTATCTCTAATCACGATAGCACGCATTGACACTTCACACAAAAGCTCTTCATTTTCTAAATGGTCTACTCTGATATCATGGTACCACCCTAGCATCATTTCCGTAGCCTGCGTGAAATTTATACGCTCCATGGCTATCTGGTTTTAAACTGATTCACAAAATCTATATATATATAAAAATGAGTTTGAAGTCCCTTTGAGGCAACAAAACTCAAGAACGGATGAACCGATCAGCTTGACTCTTGTACGGTTCGGTTCGTATTCGTGTTGGCTGTGTTTATATGTACAAAAAGTTATGAAAATCAACTAGAAAAGTTGGAAAATTGATAAAGTACTGATTTTCGTGAGATGGGAAGGAAATCAACACGATCAAAATGAAACCAATCTAGAGTGCGCTGCTATTTTGAGCTCAACAGTTGTCAAACCACCACAAGACGGCAAGACAAAGTTTGCCGGGACAGCTAGTATAGAAATAAAATTCACTAAATTCCAAGCTAAATTCACAAAAGAAGTAATTCAATTCTATTCACTTTCAATTCACACTTAATTCAATTGGAAATAATTCTATTCAGGAAATGCAACAATGGGTTTATGAATGGCTGTCAATTGTTTAATGATTTCTATAGAAAGAACAAAGGTATTTAAAAAGGTTTTGTTAGAGCTTTCACACGAGGTTTTGTAATTTGGATTGCACAATTTAATAAACTAATACTGAAAAGAATTGGAGCAAAATTGATAATTTTCGATTTTGATTTCTCCCGGAGCACAATTGAAAAAAGTTCTAATTAGGAATTCAAGCAGAAACTTTTTTCAGACACTAATTCACGTTGGGTGCCATTTCATACTAATTTACTACTTAATTCAATATAATTTAAGAAAAAGGTAAAGAAAAACACTAACATTAAGAAAAAGAGCAAAAACTAATTCAAATTAAAAATTCACTATCATCAAAAAAATATTTACAATAAAAAAATTTAAATAACTATTTACACTTAGCCCTCTCAGGGTCTGTCCGGGAGAATCGTTGGGCGGACTCACTTCCCAATCTTGCACCGCGAATTCAATTTCATGCACGAAAGAGGGAGGAAAGGGAATTGCGCGCGAAATAATTAAGCTTTAATACTAAGAAAATGAATATTTACAATTTTAATTTATTAATTTTGGGGAAGGGAATTCAATGGGAAAAAAGGGAATGCACAGTTCAACATCACCTGTCGGTACTCTTCGCTGAAAGGGGTCTCGTCCTTCGGGCCTCTCGCCGTTCGACCAGTTGGTGGTGGCCGAACCGATTTGCTTGCCGACGCCGTTGTCGACTATCGGGTTGGAGCACTGGATACCCGCCGAAAAAAACTTCCTCTGGCGTCCTGACTGAGCCGAGTTGGTCTGCTGGGCTTCGAATTCACAAAGTTGACGCAGAAATCGTCCGTTGAATGCCAATGTTGGTTTGGGCATCAACTTTCTGGGTCACTACTTCACTCCCAGTAACTATTTCGCCGCACAAGATTATCGCCGGCACTTACTATTTCACTCACGTAGGATTTCGTTCCTGAGAAATAGGTTTTAATTTCTTGTTAAAATAACGGACGAATTAAACTGTCGGAATTTCGTTACCGAAAAGAGGCCTAGCTTGAGCCTGCTTAGGCTTATAAGGCATTCCATGACTCCGCAATTCCCAAGCATAGGAGAACATTTCCCGGGAGGGTTTGTCTCCGCAAAGTTGGTACCGCGCGCCATGATGAATATGTACATATAGGATAGGAAATGGTTTAACGTTGAGATACCAGGGGGATAATAGGGTATGGAAAATTCAAATTTAATTCATTTATATTTTTTTATCTCATTCAGCTTATTTATTATATACATTTAATTTTAGTGTGAATGGTATCGTTGGAAAGGATTATGGGAATTTATTTACATATTTACAGGTTTGGTTTATTTATTCTAGTACTTAAGCATAATTATTTACAAATGAAAACAAACAAGAAAACGAAGAAGAAAACAAAAAGAAAAATGCAAAATTGGGATTGGGACCTATCACAGAGGTAACAACTTACAGCCTTATGTGCCTGAGGGTTGCGAGCGCATACCGTACCGTGTCACACGACGCTCTCTGCGTCATTACTGGTATGGTGCCTATCAGCATTCTTATCAGTGAGGACACGGAGTGCTTCGAAATGCGCGGCACAAGAGGCATACGCAGGACTGCCAGGATGGCCTCTATAGTGGTAATCACGTTCAAATGTATGCGTGCCTTTTTTGTAGATGTAGTTGTGAAACTGTGAGGAAAACATTTGCACTCTTACACCGGATATTAGTTTTTTAATTATTAACCCGTTTTACCCAATTTGATTGGGTAATATTTTCATATGCAATTTGAATAGCCTTCGAATTGGCGTGCATTTTTGTGTGAGGAAAAATTCGTGCTAGTGTTCGTGTGTTGAAATGTCACTTATCTCTACACGGGGAAACGAAAAAACTCAAAATTAAGTATTTTTCATCCATCTTGACAGCTAAGTAAAACCAGTCAAATTTGAGTTATTCGCGAAGTACTCAAATTTGAGTTGTTTCACTAGAAGGCCGTTTTGGATGAAATCTACTTTCTTGAAAACAGTACGTTTTGGCTCAAATTAACCCAAAATCAAGTCTCACGTAAAAGAAAATATTGTTGGAATTTTCATTCACAATATGATTTAAAGTGATGTTTGAAGTAATTGAAATAAAATTAACTTTATTGCTGTTTATTAAATCAAGACTTGACGGAACCCTGAATCAAGTAATACATTATGTAGAGCACACATAGAACATATTCATCAATAATATTCACGTTCGTTAGCCGGATCTTGTACTCTTCCTACGAGTTGATTGTTGGCAGTCGCGATCCGTATGTTCCCCTATCTGGCCCCAGCTCTGACTCCACCGTGCGAGTGTATTTCTGCCAAATTAAAATAAACCAATAAGATTGCGTTTTAAATTTTATTTTATAAAAACTTACCGGCGCTTTCGTTCTAAAGCTGAATTCATCCATTTTTGAACCAGCTGAATTTTATTTTCGATTAGTCTTCAGGATCTGCGGTTGCGCGTCGATGTATGCATATGGATTTAGTGAAGAGGCACTGCAAATTTGAAAAATAGTTGAAGAAAATGCGAAAATGTTTAATTAATTTACTAACTTACCGTCATTCACGACGAAATCTCTCGAGCTGTGAAACAAACATGGCGAATAGTAAATTTTCACCCAACATGAAGTGTGAACGCAACACTTCATTTTGGGTACTTCCACAGCAGGGAAAGTCAAAACAATATTTTTGACATCAACAACTCCAAAATAACCCAAAAGCAAGTCTTTGAGGATAACGCCAAGTTTAAGTAAAAAGTACCTTGCGATCAGTTCGATTTTCACCCAAAAAGCAAGTGTTGGCTCAGTACCAAATTTTAAGTACTTTTTATCTCCGTTTTGAGTTATTCAAATTCCCCGTGTATGGTCAAATGGCAGCGCGCGTGGGACAGTTCCACCAAAGGAAGGTGGACCCATAGGTTGATACCGAGGGTAGATAGTTGGATTAATAGGCGCCATGGGGAAGTTACATTCCACCTGACACAGGTCCTTACAGGTCATGGTTGCTTCCGACAGTATCTACACCGTTTCGGGCATGCGGATTCTCCCGAATGCCCAGCGTGCAATGGTTTAGAGGAAACGGCGGAACACGTTTTGTTCGTGTGCCCGCGTTTTCGCACAATGCGTGACCGCATGCTTGCCACATGCGGGGAGGACACAAACCCGGACAACTTGGTCCAGAGGATGTGTAGGGATGAGTTTGGCTGGAACGCCGTTTCAACGGCTATCTCCCATATCGTCTGGGAACTACAGAGGAGGTGGCGCGTGGACTCGGAGAGTGGCTAGTCCAGATGCAGTACAAGAGGTGGTCCAGGGGTTCGGAGTCCGCTTCGTATGTCATACCGGTGCCCTGCGGTCGAGATCGACCCTTACAACGATTAAGTGGCCGCGGAGAGGAAGTCCCAGTAGCGGTGCTGTCGTGGCGTCGGTCTACTGGGTTGGATCCGAGCCCGGTGTGGTGTGTGTGTGTGTGTGTGTGTGTGTGTGTGTGTGTGTGTGTGTGTGTGTGTGTGTGTGTGTGTGTGTGTGTGTGTGTGTGTGTGTGTGTGTGTGTGTGTGTGTGTGTGTGTGTGTGTGTGTGTGTGTGTGTGTGTGTGTGTGTGTGTGTGTGTGTGTGTGATCCAACTAACCCCCACTGTCCGGCAGTGGTATTATGGAAGAAAGTTTTCTGCAATATCATTTTGATACTATTGCAAAAAGCTTTAGTCCGGGAGTTAGAAGGTGATAGCTCTATTACAGATTCAGAGACCCATTTCAGAATGGCTGGAGAGACACGTCCATTCAGAAGTCACTTTCACTTACAATAAGCCCCGCATGTGTACATTACCGTTGTCATTTGGACAATGATAATGCCAACACACTTCCTGATTCAAAGGAAATCTTTGAAACTGGCGCGTATTTTGTTCATTTTGTTATAGTAAAAGTAATCAGAACATTCTCACCGGAATCCATCCAATCCAAGGTAGCGCTGCCATCACCATGAGAACGTCTTCGTTGTGCAGTCAGGCTTCCTCCTCGTCTCGCCGCCGTTGTGCTTGCAGTCAGTCATCATTTGAACACACGTCACTTTAGCATATTAGTTTTCATTATTGCTATGTGCTTTAAAATCCACGAATGTATTCACTTTATACATTTTATTGCATAACTTCTCTGCACACTTCGCTGAAATGAGAAACATATTGTTTAGACTTTAGGACCATTTTTGGAGGGTTCTGGGCAGGTCTGGTCAATGCTAAACGGGTTACAGGGACTCCGGAAGGTGGTCAATTGGGTAACGACAATGAACATCGTATAGTTTTTGCTCCAAAACTCGGCGCCACATGGTTCAACCTTCTTCTGTTGTTCTTGTGATACAAAAAGAGATTTATTGTCATCTTCTTCATCTTCTTGACATATCATCCCTACTGAAAAAAACCTGCTTCTCAACTATGAGTTTAATGAGCACTTCTACTGGTATTTACTGAGAGCTTTCTCTGCTTATCATTATTTTACATATGTATATCGTGCGGCAGGCACGAAGATACTCTATGCCCAAGGGAGTAAGGATAATTTCCCTTACGAAAAGTTCCTAGCCCGACCGTAAATCGAACCCGTGTCCCTCAGTATAGTCATGCTGAATGCCTTTACAGCTATGGTTATAGGGGCCCCAAATGAATAGTCATATTAGTTCCACGTGATCACCGAAGTGGCCACCGGAAAATCCATATTGTATTGCTCTCAGATGTTTACAACAAATGTAGGCAATACCAATAAATGTATAGATTTGTAAATTTTGGTTAGTATTCTCACAACAACAATTAGGCTGTTACAAATATTTATTTAACTTTTTTCCCACCCTCTGGTCGAGGGAGGGGGACAAAATTAATAAACCATTTAATCTGAAAAATATGAAAAACTCATCGAATTTGTTACAGAACTTTTAAAAGACCCGATATTTTGATAAATATTTTTTTATCTGCCCCCTCAAAATGCAAAATCCTACCAAAAATTTTTGGAGGGGGGGGGGGGGGGTTGGTAGACAAAGAGACAAAATGAAACATGCATCCACCTTATTGTAGATGTAGCAATCTAACTTCCAAAAAAATGTACTCTCACTGGAAATGAACTCGAAATTTGTTATTACAAATTATAAAATACAAAGATGAAGTAATGAGGATGTTTCATGTCTGTTGGAGGAAGTATTGTTGAAAATTGCTCTATTCCAGTGGCCTTTTCCATCTCTGGTGAAAATAACACAAAACATCCTTCGGGAGCTCCCACGAGGAGCTTCACTAGGATTTCCGGCAGAATTTCCACCAGGAATTCCTCACGGAGTTCGTACGAGAATCTCTCACGAAGCTTTACCTATTATTCGTCTAGAAGTGCCCGCAGGAGGTCCACCAGAACTTTATTATTATTATTTTATTATTTATTATTAACTTCCTCTAGATTGATGGTGCTCAGCACTTTACACAATTCATCAACAAAATCTCTTAGTACTTATCGTAAACCACTTCAATGAAAAGCAAATTTGTACATATTCAAACTGAAGCTTAGTATTGAGGCAATTTAGTAGTACAAGGTTACTAAACTGAAATAAGTTTTTTATCTTTTCGTAACTTGACGAACTTCTGAAAAACTGAGTGTGGCCTGCGGGTCTAATTTTTACTCAAGCGAGCAAATCTCGAAAGATTGAAAATATCCATAACCAGCTAGCTACAACACTAGGCGTTGGATAAAGCGTAAATTTGTAACACATCTCTTCAGTTTTTATTGATTTCTAATCAAATGTTGCGAAAAATACGAAAAGCGCTGAGCTCCACTGCTCTAGATGTGCCATTGGTAACCTTTAAGGAGTTCCATAAGGAATACTTCCAGTAGTCCCACCATCAATTCCGAGAATTGCTCAAGAAGTTTCAACGAAAATTCTTCTAGGAGTTCCACCAGAAATCCCTCTAGAAGAGGTTGCCCCGGAAATTTTCTCGCCAGTAGTCATTTTTTTTTTTAACTAAGAACTATTTGCGAAGTAACAACGGGAATGCCTCTAGGAGTTTCTCAGGAAAATCCTCTAGGAGCTCCTCAACGAATTCTTCTAGAAGTTCCAAACAGACTTTCTCTAGGAGTTCTACTAAATGTTTTTATTTATTACTTCCACCAATTACACTTGTTTACAAAAAAAAACGAAAGTCATGAACTTCTATCATCGACCAAAAAATAGAACAAAAATCGATTTCAAATCGACACCCTTGTATGCAAAGTAGAAAAAAAATTCCGCTCTACTGTATTTTTTTTTCCTTCACGTTTTCGAACTCAGGGCATGCTTCTGCACTAAACATAATCATCAGCTTACCGAGTTCAAAAATGCTGTAAACTAGTGTTATTTCTCTAGTAGATCCACTGGGAATTCCTAAAGGAGTTCCTGTCAGACTTTCACTGGGAATTTTGCTCAAAGTTTCAACGGAAGTACTGCCAGTTACACCGGAAGTTTCACTCGAAGATCCTCTATGAATACTTGTAGGGCCCCCTCCGCTAATATCCAGAAATTGTAGTAGTTGATTCACCATGAATCCGGCCAGCAAATCCACCGTGACTTCCTCCAGTAAATTCACTGGAACTCCTCTAAGACTTCCACCAGAGATTCTCCTTGGTGTTACAGCAAGGATCCCACTAGAAAATAGACTAGGGATTCGACTAGAGAATTTCTCTAAGAGTTGCATCGATTATTTCTAGAAGTTGCATCGGGAAATCCGGCAAGAGTTATACCGGAAATTCTAGTGGGAATTCTTCTCGAAGTTCCACCGAAAATCTCTTCAGAAATCGTTCTAAAAGTTCCAAAGAGAATTTTCTCAAGAATTCCTCAAAATACTTCTCTATGTGTTCCGCCGCAAATTTCCTCTAGAAGATAAACTTTTAATCCCTACAGAAGTTCTGTCAGGAATTACTTTGAGAGTATAATTCACTGGGGATACTTCTCGAAGTTGCAATGTATAATCATATAGGAGGTCCACTAGAAATTCCTAGAAGGAGTACCGCCGAGAATATTAGGTTATTACTGTAGAAGTTCCACCGTACATTTCTGCACGAATTCCATCTAGAATTTCTCTACAAGTTTTACCATAAAGTGCTCTAAAATTTTCGCAGAAAATTCAACGGAAAGTCTTCTCCTAGGAGTTACAGCAAGGATCCCACTAGAAAATCGACTAGGGATTCGACTAGAGAATTTCTCTAAGAGTTGCATCGATTATTTCTAGAAGTTGCATCGGGAAATCCGGCAAGAGTTATACCGGAAATTCTAGTGGGAATTCTTCTCGAAGTTCCACCGAAAATCTCATCAGAAATCGTTCTAAAAGTTCCAAAGAAATTTTCTCAAGAATTCCTCAAAATACTTCTCTATGTGTTCCGCCGCAAATTTCCTCTAGAAGATAAACTTTTAATCTCTAGAGAAGTTCTGTCAGGAATTACTTTGAGAGTATAATTCACTGGGGATACTTCTCGAAGTTGCAATGTTTAATCATATAGGAGGTCCACTAGAAATTCCTAGAAGGAGTACCGCCGAGAATATTAAGTTATTACTGTAGAAGTTCCACCGTACATTGCTGCACGAATTCCATCCAGAACTTCTCTACAAGTTTTACCAAATAGTGCTCTAAAATTTTCGCAGAAAATTCTACGGAAAGTCTTCTAAAAGTTCCTTCGGAAGTTTCTCTAGGTAGCATCAAGTTATTAAGTAATATTTAAATCTTAATTTTTGGACCACTCTCCCTCCATGACGCATTTTTTTTGTGTGAAAATCCAGAGTTCCACTCTAATTTCTCTTGGATTCGCACCGTAAATTTGTTTAGAAGTTTAACCGGAGTTTCTTTCTGGCAGGTTCATCAGATAGTCTTTCAAGAGTTTTGTTGTGAATACCTGTAGGAGCTCCGCAACACAGATGCTTCGTGAATTCCTCAAGGAGCTCCTCCAGAAATTCCTCTTGAATTTTTAATAGTTACACCGGATATTCCTCTAGAATTAATAGTAGATATACCCAGAGGAGTTTCACCGGGAAATCCTCTTGGAGTTCCACTAAATGCTCTATGTTTCTGGTTCATAGTTTTTATGGATGCTCCACATGAAATTCTTCAAAGACTTTTATTCGATTGTTTTTAAGATTTTCATCGGGAAACCCTCTAAGATTTCCTACCGAAAATCATTGAGAAGCTTCACGGGGAAATTCTGTAAAAAATTCACCATGCGTTACACCAGTAATTCCTCCAAGAGATAATTTTATTATTTCTTTAATTAAAAAAAAAAACAACCACAAGCAAAAAAAAACAGTTCCACCAGGAATTCCTCAAGGATTTCCAGAGGAATTGTCCTAAAAGTTGCGCCGCTGATTCTTCTAGGGTTTCTACCAAGAATTTCTCTAGCAGAAACTCCTTCAGTAAATCTCCAGAATTTCATTCAGTAGTCTCTCAGGAAATTTCTTCGAGCGGTCGTCCGAAAATTCCTTCAAGAGTTCCTTCGGAATTCCCATAAATTTTCCATAGGTTCCGAAAGAAATCGACTTGACAATGCCTTCAATAGATTCTCCGGGAAACTTTAGAGAAATTCTCCGCGGAAATTTTAGATGATTTATCGGTGAATCCCTCAAGGAGGGATTCCCGATTTGGCTCCTACAGAAATTCCCGGTACATCTTCTGGAGAAATTCCTGGTGAAGCTTTTAGAACAATCCTCAGTATAACTTCTATTTATAAAGCACGGAAACTTTTATTTCCTATGATATGGAATCATTTTATAATCAATTCTTTGATCACAAAGAATCAAATGACAGATTGATTTCTCACATTTTGCACCTCAAGCGAGTTTCTCTGACGACCATGGCTAAGATCGAGATCATCTTTGAATGAACCTTAATCTGGCTTGCAGTCTTAATAAATTGGCATACGAATTTATTTTCTTGGCTCCAAAGTTTGGATCCCAATTTGTAATCTTCACAGTCGAAAATCGCAGGATAAGATCGAGATCATCATTTCTTCATAGAATATTACAAACTATAAATGTAAATATAAATGAAAATGATTAAAATTGAGCTGTCGGAAGCTTATATTTGTTGTAAAAATCTGAGAGCAATATTATATGGATTTTTCCGGTGGTCACTCCGGTGACCACGTGATTATTCATTTAGGGCCCCTATAACCATAGCTGTAAAGTAAGGTGGCCCACACTTATATGAAAAACAAAAAAACTAAAATTGTCAAGTCTTACCTCCTAAATCAGTTGTTTCGGGCTTCCAGAAGTTACGTTCAAAATTTGAGCAAAATCGGTTGAGCCTAAGGGGGCGCTCAAAACGCTTGAAGTTTGTATGGAAAAACTTGGCCAAATGTATGCAGAAATTTTAGGTTTTCGAATTATGCCTCTAGGTGGCGCTGTAAGCGTTCAATAATCAAACCCTTGTAGGTGACTATATGACAAACAACTTTATCGAAGACCGCAAAGTGATCCAACGTCTATGAAAAAAGTTATACTCTAGGTAAAGTGAGGCTAAACTTTATTGATGTTTTTCCAGTACATGTAAAGGAATAATATCAATAATGACATCTCAATACATTGCCTCACTTTGTCTAGGATATAACTTTTTTCACAGCCGTCAGATCATTTCGCGGTCTTCGACAAAGTTCTTTGGCATATAGTCACCAACAATAATACCAAAGGGTTTGACTATTGAACGCTTACAGCGCCACCTAGTGGAAAATTCGAAAACCTAAAATTTCTGCATATATTTGGCCAAGTTTTCCCATACAAACTTTGAGCGTTTTGAGCGCCCCCTTACGCTCAACCGATTTTGCTCAAATTTTGAACGTAACTTCTGGGAGTCCAAAACAAGAGACGGTGGCCGCGAGTGCAGGTGTTTTTGCTTTTGACAGCAAATTTTTCGAGTGATTTTTTTTTTCGCGATTTGGCTGATGGTTCGGCTGGCCCTACGCCACCCGGATTATAGATTCAATGGAAATTGAATGTTTCGGAGGGTGTTAGCCGTTGTAAGCCGAGTATTTCGTCTAAATGTCTTGAAGAGTATGCTGATTGCAAACGGGCTGAAAAAATTACTTGGTCCACGATGATTACATCGCGTGTGTATACGTATCGGGTCGTGATGACTGCTTCTTGTTTTGATTACCGGATCGCGGTCAATCTCAATTTTGCGCCGGTGAAAATGAACCACCATGGTATTAAGTGAACGTACCATCAGTGATAAATTCAGTACTGTTCGCATGGTGCTTTTTATTTGGTTGGACATCGGACCGAACGGATGCGGCTGACGATCAAACGACTTGCTGTGGAGCTCTCACTCGGAAGCTGTGGACTGATTTCCCACAATAATCAACTGTTTTATATGCGTATTCAGTTGAATTCAATTATCCAATCGTATCGTAATCAATCTTTTGTTAAATCATTATATTTACTACTAATATTTACTCTTTCAGCGGTAACCAGGTAAATGATTAAACTAAATTTATAATAATTTGTCATGTGCTTTTTCGCCAAGGAAAGCTTCCCATAACACCCCATCCACATCCAACTCCAGATATCTATGAAGTGGGCCAAGTTCTTGGACATATTCTGAGTAGATATCTAATCAACATTTCCTCCCCATCCCCGCTGATCGTAAGGACCTGGCCAAGTGTCGAGAGTTCGTTAAATGAAAGGTTTGTCAAGTCCCAGGCAACTTTTCTGGCGCATTAAACTTCTCTATCGACAGCCACCCCAGGATGTGTACGGTCGGCTATGCTATGCTATGCTATGCTATGCTAACTTCTGGGAGTCCAAAACAACTGATTTGGGAGGTAAGACTTGGAGTTTTTCGATTTTTTCTTTCATATAAGTGTGAGCCACCCTACTGTAAAGGCATTCAGCATGACCATACTGAGGGGCACGGGTCCGATTTACGGTCGGGCTAGAAACTTTTCTAAGGGAAATTACCCTTACTCCTTTGGGCGTGCCTGCCACACGATATACATATGTAAAATAATGATTAGCAGAGAAAGCTCTCAGTAAATACCAGTAGAAGTGCTCATTAAACTCATAGTTGAGAAGCAGGTTTTCCAGTTTTCCAGTAGGAATGTTATGCCAAGAAGAAGAAGAAGAAGAAGAAGAAGAAGATGACAATCAATCTCTTTTTGTATCACAAGAACAACAGAAGAAGGTTGAACCATGTGGCGCCGTGTTTTGGAGCAAAAACTATACGAAGTTCATTGTCGTTACCCAATTGACCACCTTCCGGAGTCCCTGTAACCCGTTTAGCATTGACCAGACTTGCCCAGAACCTTCCAAAAATGGTCCTAAACAATATGTTTCTCATTTCAGTGAAGTGTGCAGAGAAGTTATGCAATAAAATGTATAAAGGGAATACATTCGTGGATTTTCAAGCACATATCAACAATGAAAAATAATATTTCGGATGTTCCGGATTTCCGGAACCAGTTCTCATTAATTAGTCAATATTAATGTATATAATCAAAGGCCACGTAAATATCTTTCCAACGATTCTTGGACGGTCCTGATTACTTGTTTGGTTGCAAAGTTATAGCCTGTCAAAGTTAGGGTCTCTAAAGCGGTATTTTTCAGTTGAAGCAGGTTCCCGGTGGCCACAGTGGCCAAATCCGGATTTCTCCGGTGGTTTTGAAAACTAGACTTGTGGCCCTTTCATTTGAGCCAAAGAGATCCAAAAGCGGACAAGCCACTGATTTTTGCGAGCTGTTCAAAGTTTGGGGTCAAAAATGACCCCAGGGTCTTATTTGTAACTTTTTACGGGAGCGCCGCTAGGGGTCGTTCAATTTATTTTATTTTTGGGAAAGGTTTATTTCCGCGAAAAAATAATTGTCAGAAAATTTCAGATTGCTAGGATTAGTTAAACAAAAACTACAGAGAATTGAAATTCGAAAAAGGTCAAAAAAGACCCCAAGACCCCAAGGATTAGTTAAACAAAAACTACAGAGAATTGAAATTCGAAAAAGGTAAAAAAAGACCCCAAGACCTTACTAAGGTTAATGGTCCCCCTGTGCGCTGCTTCGAATCTTCGGTTCGAAGAAAGGCACCGCAGTCTACACAGCGAATCACTTCAGCTACTGCTCTACGACTTCGACATCGTCTACATGAACACCGAGAAGTTCGGGAACGCCGACGTTCTGTCCCGGCTCATCAACAAACACGTCAGGCCGGAAGAAGACTTCATCGTAGCCAGCGCTATCACCGAGAACGATGTAAGATCAATAGCATTAGATGCAGTTGATGCACTTCCTCTCCATTTCAGGGCGATTCAGCAGACCACCCGCTCTGACCTTGTTCTTAGCAAGGTCTACCGCTACATTCAGCAAGGTTGGCCAAATTCCAAAACGGCCATCCAGGACCGAGAGGTTCACTGGTTCTTCGACCGTAGTGACTCACTGTCCATGGTTCAAGGGTGCGTCATATTTGCTGAACGCCTTGTGATTCCTAGCGGTTTCCGGATGCGTTGCCTACACCATCTCCACCGAGACTATCCGGGGATCCAGCGCATGAAGGCGATTGCGTGAAGTTACGTGTACTGGCCGTCGATCGATTTGGACATCGCTGCGCACGTCAGTGGTTGCCACAGTTGTGCAGCTGCAGCCAAAAGACCGCCTAAATCCGCGCCGCTGTCGTGGCCAAAATCAACACACCCGTGGCAGGGGGTTCACATCGATTACGCTGGGCCTATCGAGGGAGAAAACTTCTTGCTCAGCATCGATTCGCTTTCCAAGTGGGTGGAAATCGTCCGAACCAAGTCGATCACAATCTCAACTACCATCGGAATCCTACGGAGTCAGTTCGCTCGCCTTGGCATGCCAGAAACGCCAGTCAGCGACAACGACACGCAGTTCACTAGTGCCGAGCTCGCGCAGTTTTGCCTAGAGAGCGGGATCAATCATGTGACCACCGCACCGTTCCACGCGCAGTCCAACGGGCAGGCAGAACGTTTCGTGGACACATTCAAGCGAGCAATCAAGAAAATCCGAGAGGGGAGAGGAGCTATTCAAGAAGCACTGGACACTTTTCTGATGACATACCGTACGTCACCGAATCCGTGAGAACACGAAGGCAAATCTCCGTCCGAAGTTGGGGCGCAAAATACGGACCAGCCTGGAGTTTAGCCGTCGGATGATCAGGGTTCACGAACTTTCGGGAAAGGTGATCTAGTGTACGCCAAGATGCACTCAAGTAATTCCTGGAGATGGGCCCCTGCAATAGTATTGGAGCGGATAGGTAACGTCATGTTAAACGTGTGGGTGGAAGACAGGCGTATGCTTCTTCTTCTTCTTCTTCTTCTTAATTCTGTGTGCTCTTTGCACAGAGCTAAAGAGCGGAAAAATGGCGCAGCAAACTAGCGCTATATTGCCAACGAGTTTTTTTTTTTCGTTTATACTCCAATACTTTCTGGCGAGCACGCCGCGGAACACGAGCAAACGTGTTGGTCGCTGCAGTCGTACTGAGGCGTATGCTTCGGTCGCACATCAACCAGTTGCGTAGCCGGGCAGGTGCTGACAACGCACCAAAGCCCAGCACGATTCCGTACAGGGCTGGTAAGCATCAGTTGCCTTTGGACATCCTGCTTCATGCCTGTAATCTGCATCAGCTAAGTCATGCTCAATCAGCACGCCATTCTCCGTCACGTTCACCTTCGCTACCAACTCCAGCACCATTCGTTCCGGTGACACAGATGCCATCGACGCTTGCAGCACCGTCCGAGCACTCGACTCTACTGCAAGCTACACCAGCTCAACCGAGCCTGGTCTGGGTGTCTCCAGCCACGACGGAGACTCGTGAGTCTTCTTCTGTGTCAGCGTCAACATCCAGATTCCCATCATCCTCGGCAACAAGCTCCGCAGAGTTTATGTCAGCTACAGAGACCGAAACAGCTGGTCCGTTGCCTCGCCGCTCTTCACGCCAACGAAGACCGCCGATAAGGTTCGACCCGTACCAGCTGTACTAAGAGGGGAGATGTTGGGAACCACTGGACCAACCTAGTGATCAAGCGATCGCTACCACCACCAACACTGCTATGCTCACTGGTAGCAGCTTGACTGCTACCCGTAGATGTGCGTAGCATAATTGTAAACAATAACAATTCAGCCATTGTAATAGTCCGCGCGCTTCCCGCGAATGCATGTTTGATTAGTTCATTCGTTTTAATAAAGTTTTAGTATGTTTGTTTTGTACGTACGCGTTTAATTAATGTGCAACGATGCACTCGACCACACCGCCGGCGCGTACGTAACACTTTCCTAGTCAAATATTTGACCCTGTGCACTTCAGGCCTTATTACGGGAGGGTCCAAATTGTAATAATGCACAATTTTACCTCAATCGATATTTCTCATAGATATAAGCCATATTTTATTTTTTTATTTACAGGTTCCAACAAAAAAGTGCTAACTGTGGAAAAAGTTAGCGCTCTAAGTGTCATTTTGGAAGCATTTGGAAATGCACAATCCTATTCTAATAAAAATGCAACAAAATGCACACAAATTATTAATTTAGATTTCGATCATTGTGGACAAATAGCTTCTGCTTCGGTACAAATATTACTATTAGAAAGAATAAAAATAATAAGACAAATCGAAAGTGAGCAGCAAACATTCCACGTATTCACGCGGTTATTACTTGGTTCTGAAAATCATCTTCGGAAAGAACTTTATTTAGAAAATGATTACTTTGAAAACAATATTTTCATAAAGCTTCCAAATAAACTCGAAGACAAACAAAAAGCGTCATCCGATTTTGCCAAACTACAACACGCCTTCAACGTACTTAACATAGACCCGTCTACAGTAAAAGCAATTTGGAATGTTCTCGCTGCAATATTTCATTTGGGAAATGCCGGCTATACGATAACAGGCACAGAAACAAAACGAGTGCAATTTGCCGACCCATCACATGCCAGGAATGCAGTCACTTTGTTAGGAACTACAATGGAAGAATTAGCAGACTCATTATTTTCAAATGTAATCACAACGAAATCACAGCAACAGGAAGTGCAAGATTTATTAGAACCAGCATTGAATAATTTAGAAGCACTTGTGGTCGGATTGTATTCTGAAACTGTATCTGCAATCGTAGCATTAGTGAACAAAGCATTTATGACATCTAATGCAACCATTGCATCTATTCTATTAGTCGATACACCGGGTTTTCAAAATTGCATGAATTATGGTGTACAAACCGGAGCATCACTATCCGACCTAAAAAACAATTACTTGCAAGAACGCCTGCAGTCTTTATTCCACTATGTATCCCTGGATTTACCTCGTAATCGATATGCGCAAGAACTAGTAGAAATAGAATCAGATCCTCTTCATGAAACATGCTCAACTCCGTTAATAAATTTACTCGATAAAACACCACAAACACATTTTGTGTGCACATCGCAGAACAGTCGGGAGCCAGATAAACGTGGTCTGTTTTGGTTGCTGGACGAAGAAGTTATGTATCCTAATGCCAGTGATGACACATTTTTGGAGAGATTGTTTTCATTGCATTTTGATCGCGAAAGCCACATGCTCTTGAAAAAAGGAATAAAGAAGCGTCATTTTATTCTACAACATCTGCAAGGAACAAATCCAGTAACCTACGATTCGTCCGGATGGCTTAAGGAAAGTCATAAGAATTCATCAGCCATTAATGCTTCAAGTTTACTTCAGGCAAGCTCCAAAACAGAAATTAGTAGCCTCGCTACTATTTGCTATAGACGCAGTGGAGGGACAGTTCGTTTTAGCTCTGTTATTTGTACAGAAGACAATCAGTCATTGCGGCGTATTTCAAGTATAAGACGTTCATTTGCATCAAAAGGAATAAAGCGAAATTCATTAATAATGCAGGTGAAATTTACGGTTGATAGTATTATTGATACCTTAAGGCGGACTAAAACACATTTCACGCATTGTTTTATATTCCATAATCAATCTGGAATATCGGAGTACACGAATTCAAATACCAATGTAATACGGAACGAAGACATTTCATTACTACGAAGTCAGGTAACAAATATACTTTTCCTAACATATCTAGTATATTGTCTAAACTACATTTCAGTTACGAGGTTCACAGGTCTTACAATCTTCACGCTTGTACCGTTCTGGTTTTCCGATAAGTGTACCATTATCGGAATTCACACGCCGTTTTGGATTACTTGGTGATATGAATGATGAATTGACTGTACAAAATATTTTAAACATCAATGAAATAGACTCGTCCGTTTATCGAATTGGTACTAGTCAGGTAAGTGACAAATAGTTGGTTATTTTTTTATTTCTATTTATTTATTAGACTCGATGTTGTAGTGTCTACCTAATGGTTGTGTGCATAGGATATCTACCTACATGATATACTATTCATGACAGTACCTAAATGTCTAGGTATGATTCATTATATCTACCTAAGGTAGTATAAATACGGGTGTTCATTGGACCACAGAGCAGAGACTGCACAAGCTTTGGACTTGTCAACATCTTTAATATTCTTCTTTTGGAGGATATAAAAGTGGCGACGAGGATCAAGGAACGTGTAATTTCTTTTGAGTTATTCCGAAATTATTTCCTTTTGGTTTTCAGGTTGTTGTAATAACAAATTGTTATTTTTGTGGAGAACGGAATTGTTCTTTTTTTGGTAGAATTGCCAGTATGTTGTGAACAGAATGTTCTTTTTTGTTGACGAAATTGTCTTGTTGTTTTGGTAATAACGAAATGTTATTTTTTGTGGTGAACAAAATTGTTCTTTTGTGGCGGAATTGTCATATGTTATGTTTTGGTGAATGGATTTGTGTTATTTGTACTTTTTTTTTGTAAAGTTGCCGATGTTGGGATAGCGAAATCGTCCTTTTGTTGTTGTAGTTTTGTTGACGAACAGATATGTTCTTTGAAAGTGACGGACTCGTCAGTTTTTTGTGCTATCATTATTTGGTGATGAATGTTATTTTTTGAAGTTTTCTAAAGGGGAAAGGACTGTAGTGTCTACCTAATGGTTGTGTGCATAGGATATCTACCTACATGATATACTATTCATGACAGTACCTAAATGTCTAGGTATGATTCATTATATCTACCTAAGGTAGTATAAATACGGGTGTTCATTGGACCACAGAGCAGAGACTGCACAAGCTTTGGACTTGTCAACATCTTTAATATTCTTCTTTTGGAGGATTTAAAAAATGTGTCTTTAGGTATTACAGAGCCAAATTTCTATAAAACTACAAGAAGTTTAATAAAATTAACTACAAATTCGATTTTTTTTTTTCAACTGTTTCTCGCTAAAGTTTTCCAACTGGTTCTTGTATCACTGGATCTGAATAATCTGTTCACGGCGTGCCTGGTAGAACAATATTATCGCAAAAAAAATAGGCATCGCCAAATTCTCCGTTACTCGAAAATATATATACCTATAGGTTTATAGTTTTCATTTAACGGGTCGATCGAAAAAATCCACCGAGGGACCTCAAACAACTTTTTCATTTGAAAATTTTTGCTCACTGTGGACCATTTTTTGGGAGATAAGCACTGCGCGTGGACGTACATTAAATTTTTTTCTGTCACCGTTTTTTTTTTCGTTCTCGTGAATTTTTATTTGTACGGCGAAACTTCAATTCGGCTGATGCTCTCAAGGATATCGGAAAATTAGAATCGAGTTAAGAAACTCTATTTTGTTGAACTGTGGATACAACGTAAAAAGAGCGTCCTGATGGAAGATCAAGTGGATTCCGAAAACTCTGGCTCGTCACGATGTTGCTGATGAATTGTTGGGGATCAAGATTGACGTGCAGCCGTTGCAGCACCTTTTTGACGATCATCAGACAAACCGGTGAGATCTTTCTGATTTGCTTTGATTTGATTTAAGTTACACACTTGTAAGTGTAGCACACTTTTTTGGCCAACACGTGATGAAAACGCCTCACTGGTTGTACACAGATGAAGTTGCTAAAGTTAAAGTTGGTGAGCGACCACACAGCAGCCGTTGGGTTGTTTTTTTTTGCTATTTTTTTAAACTTTACCAGAGAGTTAACCAGATAAATACTAAACCATGACAATTTTTCGTACGCTTTTTCGCCAAGGAAAGCACCCCATTAAACCCTATCCAATTTCCAACTCCAGATATCTATGAAGTGGGCCAAGTTCTTGGACATATTCTGAGTAGATATCTAATCAACATTTCCTCCTCATCCCCGCTGATCGTAAGGACCTGGCCAGGTGTCGAGAGTTCGTTAAATGAAAGGCTTGTCAAGTCCCAGGCAACTTTTCTGGCGCATTAAGCGTCTCTATTGTAGTAGCGTGTAACATCTATGTTGTTCATTTCCGTTTCCGTTGTAGTAGGCTTAGGGATTAGACAGTTAGGAACACTGTAAGTCAATAAATTCATTCTGTTCCCAACCATCAACCAGACGACTTCTACAACTTCAGAAGAACTTCATTTTCTTTCAAGATCACCAAAGTCATAGCAGTTCAAGATGCGCCGTATTGCCAGAAGTCCACCTCGCAGCCGTCCTGGATTGGTTGAAAATGATAATGAAACTGAAGCTACTGGTTCAAACCGGATTCATACATCAAAATTAGACGATGATTCAAGTACAAATGAAAATGAAAACGTTCAAATTTTTCAAACGTTGGGGCCCAAGGACCGTTCAT
This sequence comes from Aedes albopictus, assembly GCF_035046485.1. NCBI lineage: Eukaryota > Metazoa > Arthropoda > Insecta > Diptera > Culicidae > Aedes > Aedes albopictus. The sequence goes on from NC_085138.1 coordinate 214,454,160, forward strand.
CACTCAATTTCCAATGCACCCGGACGATGTCAAGAAATTAATTCCTGTTTTCAATTCAAATGAAGTTACATCAAATTCATGGATTGCAAATATAGAAAATTTGAAGCTCTTCTATTCCTGGTCGAATCATACAACCCTTCATCATGCAGTCACAAGATTAGGAGAAGTTCCCCGAATTCGGTACTCTTGGAGCAGAAATAAATGGTGACTAGACGAGTCGGAGGTTTCAACAAAACTATATTTAACTCTAACAATATTTGCATGGCATACTTAAATACTAGTGATCGTACTTGCTTCAAGGCTTGCTTCTCGAACACTCCTCCTCAAGTGCGATATAGTGTATACCAAGAGATTCCCTCAGCATTCCATGTTTGATGCGCGCCAAGGGTTTTGTCAGGATATCAGCTTTCATAAATTCGGTTGGGCAGTACTTTACCTTCAATGTTCCATTGTTGCAAATGTCACGAATGAAGTTGAACTTCGTATCAATATGCTTCGTACGTTGGGATTCTCCTTCAGCTTGCAGCAAACTAATGCAGCTCTGGTTGTCTTCCTTGATCGTAACCGGTTTTTGAATCTTCTCACCCAAGTCCGCCAAAAGTTTCAACAGCCACATCAGCTCCTTGCTCGCTTCAGAAATCGCCACATACTCGGCTTCTGTCGAAGATAGTGTCACGCATTGTTGTTTACGAGCTGTCCACGATATTGATCCTTTCCCAAGTTGAAACACGAACCCGGTGTTGGATTTACGGTCGGTCTTATCTCCTGCCCAATCCGCGTCAGCGTATCCAATCAGGTCTCCAGCTCCTCCGAGTGTCAACTTCATGTAAGCAGTCGAATACAAATATCGCAACGTACGTTTCGCTTCTGTCCAGTCCGCTTTGGTTGGTTTGCTAACCTTTCGTCCAAGAATTGACGCGCTTATAGCGATGTCGGGTCTGCAACTTACCGCCAAATAAAGCAAAGCTCCAATCAAACTTGTTGAAATATTTGGGCCAGCCTAATGAATGTTGCGATGTTTATCATCATTGCCCTGCGCCGACCCTGCCTAATGTATGTATGTTTGTTATTGTTTATGCATTGTACATTGTTGTTAGTTTAAATAAACCGACCGCCGCGACGTGCACACGCATCTTTGTGTTGCTCCCGTGTTTCTCCGCCGTACGCGTCCGAAACATTCCCCCGGTAGTTTGTTGTCGGTTCCCTGGGTAGCTTTGTGGACAGTGTTGGCCTCAGTGAGTATTCCAATAGGTCATGGGCCCAGTGTGGTGAAGAACCGGAAAAGTGCTCGGACAGTCGCGAAGTAAAAAATCATCCCGCGGATGATTACTTCTCTGTGGTGCCGGTCGGTGGGGGAGTGAAATTAATTACTCGACTCGGCTTGTGTTCCATCAGCTGCTGTGTGTGAAGAACAGCTGACAGTGACTGGGACAGACTTTGTGTGGTAAAAGTGGTCGGCGGAAATATCGCTCGTTCGGCTGGAGCAAGTGGCTTCCAGAACGAGGTAGACAGTGCCAGATAGACTCTGTGGTGCACCATTTTATGTCCCGCAGCCGTGAGAAGAAGATTATTGCCATTTTGTGCCGCGATTAGTGTATTCGTTACCGTAGCCGTGGTGATCGAACGTAAATCGAACTGAAGTGACGGAGTCTGTGTGTACCGCCGTCGGGTACGTTCGCGTGTGTTGTTGGCTGTACCTTCGTGCATACAGTGTGCGCCAACAGAAAAGTGACAATTTCGAGATGGCAGAAAAAGTTTTTATTTCCCGTCTGGATAATAAAAATTACCAGACGTGGAAGGTGAAAATGGAGATGCTGCTGATTACTTTCGACCTGTGGCATGCGGTTTCGGAAGCGAAGCCAGCGCCAGTGACTGCGGCGTGGTCGAAAGAGGATCAAAAGGCGAAAGCCATGATCATTCTGAATGTGGAAGACAATCAGTTGCCGCTAGTGAAAGACTTGAAGTCTGCGGCGGAAGTGTGGGAACGTTTGAAGAAGTACCACGAAAAGGCTACGGTGACGTCGCGAGTGTCGCTTCTGAAGAAGCTGTGTAGTCTAAACTACGAAGAAGTTGCGGACATGGAGAAGCACCTGTTCGTGATCGAGGAACTGTTCGATCGGCTTTCGTGTGCGGGGCAGAAGATAGAAGAATCGCTACAAGTGGCGATGGTGTACCGGAGTCTGCCGGAATCCTACAACGGACTGGTGACGGCCTTGGAGAGCCGTCCGGATGCCGACCAGTCGCTAGAGTTCGTGAAGCAGCGACTGATGGACGAGTACCACCGACGGATGGAGAAGCGGCAAAGTGTGTCCGAGGAGCGCCACGACCGGGCGCTGAATGTGCGAAGCAGGAGCAACGGAAGCAGAAAACCAAGACAGCGAGTCTGCTACAACTGCCGGAAACCGGGCCACTTCCGGAGAGAGTGCCCAATGCTAAGTGAAAGTGGAAGAAAAGATCTGGAAGTGAAGAAAGCTGCAGTGAAGAAGAACCCGGGAATTTGTTTCGGCGTGGGAGGTCAGCGGAAGCGGAGGTCCTGGTACGTGGACAGTGGCTGCTCGAGCCACATGACCAGTGACCGAAAGTTCTTCGTGAAGATCGACGAAAAGGTGAAACAGGAAGTGAACTTGGCGGACGGCTCGGTGCTGAGATCTGCCGGTGTTGGAGAAGGCTTCCTGGAGTGCGTCGATGGAGACGGAAGAATGAACACCGTGAAAGTGGAGAACGTGCTGTACATCCCGAAGCTGGACTGTGGACTGCTGTCGGTCCGGAAGCTGGCACAGAAGGGACTGAGAGTGAACTTTGTGGAGTCGAAGTGCCAGGTAATAAATGCCAGCGGAAGAGTGGAAGCCGTCGCGGAGCTTAGTGGTGAGCTGTATGCCCTGAAGATAGCTGGAGGAGCGGAGATCGGCAACCGCCGGAGAAATGCAGCTGGGCATCGCGCTGAGGAGGAGTTCGACCAAGAAGATTTTTATGACTGTTTTGACGAGGGACTCCGATACTAAGTGGAACTTTGTGACTATGCGACTCTTTGTGTGATACTTGACGAAGCAGAAGTGTTCGGTGCAGGAGGAGGAACTTTGTGTAGGCTGTGTTGTCCAATGTGAACTTTGTGAAGACTTTGTGAAATAGTAAGCTTTGTGAACGGACTTTGTGATTGTGATGACCAACATCGAGGAGGAGTGTTGGAATATTTGGGCCAGCCTAATATATGTTGCGATGTTTGTCATCTTGCCCTGCGCCGACCCTGCTAAATGTATGTATGTATTCTGTTATTGTTTGTACATAGATTGTTGTTTTGAAATAAACCGACCGCCGCGACGTGCACACGCATCTTTGTGTTGCTCCCGTGTTTCTCCGCCGTACGCGTCCGAAACATTCCCCCGGTAGTTTGTTGTCGGTTCCCTGGGTAGCTTTGTGGACAGTGTTGGCCTCAGTGAGTATTCCAATAAAACTCATGTACTTCTCTTTTGTCGGTAGTATCTCCTCCTCGATCTCCTCCTTTTGCTTGATGTTGAGGTAACCAGGATCCATCGGTATTGCAGACGGTTTAGCTTGATCCAATTGGAACTTCACGGCCAATGACTGGATGTAGTTCTTCTGGCACAGCGTAAACTCACCGGTGCTATTTCGTTCAATCTGGATCCCCAAATAAGTCCATACAAACTCCTCCTTATGCAGCACACATCATCGGGATTACCAGTCTCGTATCCGGGGGGCTGTCGCATGAACACGGGCTTGTCCAATTCTCCGTACAAATAAGCGGTCTTGACATCTATGTGCTTCACTTGCATTCCTCGCCTGGCAGCTACAGACAAAAGCGCACGAAGTGTTGTTTGTTTCGCAACTGGAGCAAAAACAGTATCATAATCAGTGCCATACTTCTGATTGTATCCTTGAGCAACAAGACGAGCTTTCCAACGGCAGACATTTCCCTTTTCATCGACCTTCTTTTTGTAAATCCATCGGCAGCCAATGGGGTTTCGCTCTGGAGGCAGCTTGACTATTTCCCACGTCCGATTTTCCATTAATGACGCATACTCCTCATCCATTGCTCTTTTCCACAGATCGCGCTCGTCACAGGATGTCGCTTCAGTGTAGCTCCTAGGATCTTCGGTGTTATCGTTCACTAATCGGCCGCTTTCATGATACCTCGCTGGTGGAACACCTTTTGTTGAACGACTTGAAGTTCGTGCCGGATGTTCGGCCGGTGCGTTGGGGGGACGTTCAGTGCGGCTGTCGTCATCATCAGTTGAGGCATCGTCACGATCATCACAATCTTCATAATCGGATTCTGGCTCCTCTTCAATTTGCACTGGTTCGCCGCGAATGTCCCCTGCAACGATAGAAAAAGGATTAGGTTTGGATGTTGTTCCTGATACTGTTCGTAACGGATAGTCCACGATACTTCCATTGTCATCTCCAGTATTGCACGTCCCGCTTCTTTGAAGAAACTTCGCATCTCTGCTGTTCACAATTCGATTGGTCTTCAAATCGATGAACCTGTAGGCCTTCTGGTTCGAAGAATATCCTACAAACACGAGCTTCTCCGCTGCAGACTCTAGTTTCGTCCGGTTGACCTTCGGTATCCACACATATGCTTCGGTTCCGAAAATTTGAAGGTGCTTCAAATCAGGCTGCTTTCCCCACCACATCTCATAAGGCGTTCGCTCAACTGATCTTGACGGGAGGCGATTTTGTAGGTAGTTAGCGGTACACACAGCTTCCGCCCAGTATTTCAGTGGTAGTCCAGCGTCGAGAATCATATATCTTGCCATTTCCTTCAGAGACTGGTTCTTCCTTTCAGCAATCCCATTCTGCTGCGGCGTGTGGGGCGTCGTAAACTGCTGACGAATTCCTTCCTTCTTACAAAACGCGTCCAATGCTTTATTCTTGAATTCCCCACCATTGTCTGAACGGATTATCTTCGGTGGTCTTACGAAAGTCGTTTTCATTTCCGAGATGAACTCCTTCAATCGTAATTCCGCTTCTGACTTCTCGCGTAGGAAATAGACAGTGCAATAACGGGAACAATCGTCTATAACCGTCAAAAAGTAACGGCAGCCGCCTGGCGTAGCCGTATTCATTGGTCCACAAACGTCCACATGCACCAGGTCCAGCGATTGTCCACAGGATGTCGTTGATTGCTTCGGAAATGGAACTCTTGTTGCCTTCGCTTCCAAACAGCACTCGCAAACCGCACGCAATCCGTGATTTGAATCCCCGTGGCTAGCTTCTTCTTAATGATGTCTTGTACTGCGTCGGGGTCACGATGTCCCAGTTTCCGATGCCATTGATGTAGACAGTCCTCACGATGGCCTTGCTCTACAGTTTTCATTGCTTCGTTTACTGTAATTAGTTCATACAAACCTCGCACCAGTACGGCGGTGGCCGCAATTCGCTGTTCCCTCATGATCGTGCATCCTGCAGTGTCGAACGAAACGTTTGCACCTCTTGCAACCAGCTTCCTCACCGAGATCAAGTTTGCTTCCAAATCCGGTACATACAGCGTGTCCGAGAGAGTGATGTTGTTCTTGTTGCCGTCCGGATCATAGCAAATCACACAACAGGTACCTCTGCCCTTCGCTGCTGTCGTTTTCCCGTCTGCTAAAGTGATGTATTCCGAAGCACATTCTTCCAGATCCACGAAGTAGCTCCTGTCTCCGCACATATGTGACGTAGCGCCCGAATCTACAATCCACTTTCCAGCTGGTTTCTCGGTTCCAAGCGTCATGAATGCGAAATCGTTGTTCTCACGTACAGTCTTGGCCTTCGAAAAATTCCGTCGTCCTGGTTCTTCAAATTCTCCCAGGCTTCCTTGGCCGTGGTCGTTTGCTTAATGAGTCCGTGTTGGGTACTCTCCATCAGCAACCCGATCGTCGCACGCGCCCGTTGATCGCCCTGGTTCCATGCGGCAATATCCGCTTCCGTGGTAGGTCTCGCCCCGCAAACGAACTTCCATAAATCCTCTCGGATGAGCAGTAGTTCCATACTGAACTTCCAGGAATTGTAGTTCGTCCCATTGAGTTTTTGAACTCCCAGTTTCTACATCTTGCGCTCGAGTTGGAAAATTTTTCTTCTCTGTTGACTCGTTGCTAGGGCTCCACCTGTTGCCCATAACCTCTTGGAGCAGAAATAAATGGTGACTAGACGAGTCGGAGGTTTCAACAAAACTATATTTAACTCTAACAATATTTGCATGGCATACTTAAATACTAGTGATCGTACTTGCTTCAAGGCTTGCTTCTCGAACAGGTACGAAGCTGTCAGATCAAAAATATCGAACTGCGATGATTTCAAGAATGAATTAGCGATTGGTTTCCCGAATATACTGGATGAAGCAGATGTTCATTTCCGTTTGATGAGTCGTCTGAAAAAACGGATGAAGATTTCGAGAAGTACGTGTTTGAAATTGTGGCGATTGATAAAAACATCAACCTCAACGAACAGGCCTTGATCAAATACGCAATTCGTGGAATGCAAGACCAAGGTCTTCAAGCGATGCTGTCTCTTCAGAAGTTCAATTCAGTGATGGAAGTTATTAGCTGCTTGAAAAGATTTGAATGCGTGAGTGGGTTGAAGAGTCCTCCAGTTTTTCGGATGCCATCAACAGAAGCCCGATGGATTTGCCACAATTGTAACCAGGATGGACACATTTCAAGACACTGTCCAAGGCCTCCCGCTAAGTGCTCTCAGTGTAATCGATTTGCTCACAATTGGAAATTTTGCCGAGCTGATACTCCATTACTGCGGATGTCGGACAGGACGAATGAGAATGCAGATCCTAGAAAAAACCGAGTTGAAAATGTGTACAGGTCACCAGGTTCCAGATGCTAGTCAGACAAATTTTGATCTAAACACGAATCAGCTAGGTAATATGATTAGGATAAGATTAGTAAAGGATCATTTTATGAGTTGTTTAAGATTTGGTATCTCGTGCTCAGTATCATACGGGCGTATCTACAATGATCGATTTCTCTTCATCGATTTTCTCTTCGGCTAATAGCTTGGCCTGCAAATCATTTTTGGTTGTGCTTGTTATTTTAGATGCTAGTCCTAGTCGTCCTTCACCGAAATACACCGAGAGATCATCCGAATATTGGTCGTATTTTCCGAAATAATCAGAAGAGAAAATCGACGAAGAGAAATCGATCATTGTAGATACGCCTGTATGATACTAAACGCGAGGTATCTATTTTAAACCATATCACAGTGGGAAAAATCGACCCAAAAAACGGATCTTTTAACGTCGCTGGTTTCGGTAAGAGAAGTTGACCATTTCTGACGTAAAAAATTACGAGAAATCGATTGATGCTAATTTCATTCACCGCACGGCACGGGAAGTGGTCCATTTTGCCCCAATTTCCCCTTTTTTCATACAAAAAGAGAATCAAAATGTTCTTTCAAACAACTAGCACTACTGTAGATCATTGAAAATAGCTTCAGGTGTAATTGGAAGTTAATAGGAATCATGAGAATACATGAAAGATCCTTTTAAATGCTTATTTTACCCCATACTGTCGGATATTCATTTTTTTTCCTATTTATGAATGGATTTTTGATGTTACTGACTTGAAGTTGATTTGTTTGGCATAAACAAAAAACGCTTGATCTTTTATCACCAGAATCATCTTCGGAAGTTGTCCAATTTGCTCCATTTTGCCCTATTTTCATGTAAAAAATAGATTTAAAATGTATTTATAAAAACAAATACTGCTATGGAACGTTGAAATAACTTTTAGGTGCAATTGGAAGCCAACAGTTATCATGCGCATATGTGAAATATAATAAGGGTATATGAAATATAATAATAATATGATAAGGGCCCATATAGCCGAGGCGGTAAACGCACGGGTATTCAGCATGACCATGCTGAGGGTGACGGGTTCGATTCCCGGTCGGTCCAGGATCTTTTCGTAAAGGAAATTTCCTTGACTTCCTTGGGCATAGAGTATCTTCGTGCCTGCCACACGATATACACATGCAAAATGGTCATTGGCAGAGGAAGCTCTCAGTTAAAAACTGTGGAAGTGCTCATTGAACACTAAGCTGAGAAGCAGGCTTTGTCCCAGTGAGGACGTTACGCCAAGAAGAAGAAGAAGAAGAAGATATGAAATATATTTTCCCTATTTTACCCTAAATGCCCCTGAATCTGCTGGAAAACAGCCTATTTTGTATGGTTTTGTTATGTCGCTGGATGCAAAACATGAAGCCCTGGATCAGTTTTGATATATTCGAACGCGGTTTATCGATTAATACTAGAATCATTCTCGGAATAGTATAAATAGCTGTCCATTTCACCCCAATTTGCCCTGATTTTTGTCATGTAATGAATAAATCAATTTGCCCTGATTTTTTGTCAAGTATAATGAATAAATTAATTTCCCTTATTACCATTGAAACTGAAACCAATGTTATCAACAAGACATATATATGACTTTTTCTATAATTTCAGCTTTTGATGGGGAATTAGGGGCATAATGAGCATTTTATAAAATATGTAAAATATGCGCTATACTGATTAAATAGAACGTCTCAAAGCACCAAATTATATATTTAAGATGCTTGATTTAATCAGTTGTGTGTATATTTGCCACAATATAAGGTTATGGTTAATGCTTATCGTACCCTGTATTCCCCATCAATGTAATATGTTTTAACTGTCCTTTCGATTACATTGGTTTCAGTACCATAAGTCTATCAATTCGGACATAAGCAAATGGGAGGAATCAATTCATTCATGAGGCGACAACAAATCAGGGCAAATTGGGGTAAAATGGACAGCTACTTTTACCCTCCCGTAAATGATTCTAAATTTTATCGATAAACCGTATTTGTATATATAAAAATGATCTAGGATTTCATGTATTGCAACCAGAGATATTACAAAACAATTGGAAAAATGTTATCATCCAGCAGTTTTGGGGGCATGTAGGGCAAAATAGGGAAAATATCTTTCATTTATGCGCATGATAGTTGTTAGCTTCCAATTGCAACTAAAACTAATTTCAACGTTCCATTACGGGAGCATCCATTAAGTACGTCACGCTAAAATTGGGAATTTTCGACCACCTCCCCCCCCCTTCCCCCTACGTACGGGTTTTTCCTATACTTAATACATACCTTGTCACACTTTCACAAATCCCCCCTTCCCCCTAGGACCGTGACGTACTTAATGGATGACCCCTACAGTATCTGTTTCTGATAAATATGGACATTTGAAAACTCATTTTTCTATGATAAAAGGTCAAAATGGAACAAATTGGACAACTACTGAAGATTATTCTGGTGATAACAGATCTAGCGCTTTTTGTAATGCAAAAAAAAAAAAGAAAATCAAATCAGTAACATTAAAAATTTATTCATAATCATGTAAAATTCACAATTTCCAGCAGTTGTTGGGGCATATGGGGCAAAATAAAATGATCTTTCATACATGTTTATGATTTCTATTAACCTCTAATTACATCTGCAGCTATTTTCAATGATCTACAGTCGTGTTAGTTGTTTGAAAGTACATTTTGATTCTCATACAAAATCATTTTGATTCTGATACAAAAATGAAAAAAGGGCAAAATGGACCACTTTCCGTGCTGTGCGGTGAATGAAATTAGCATCAATCGATTTCTCGTACTTTTTTACGTCAGAAATGGTCAACTTCACGTACCGAAACCAGCGGCGTTAAAAGATCCGTTTTTTGGGTCGATTTTTCCCACTGTGCATATGTTTAACACTAATTGACACAGGTAGTTCAGTTAGTCTAATCAAAGCAAGTCAAATACCAGCATTTTTCAAAATTCTTCCATTTACCAAAGATATAGAATTCAAAGGCTTAAATGATACAATTGTTAAAATAATAGGAGTTATTGACACGGAAATAATGATTAACAATGTTATTTTCAATTTACAGATTAAGGTTGTCCCAGATGAGACCATGTACCGTAAACCGGGGTCAAATTGATCAGCGGGGTGAAATTGATCACTCGGGTACTACATTGTAATTCCATACTAGGAACTCTTAAGCGGCGTAATGATCCTAAACTTTTTAGGTCATCTGATTCGTAGATGTCTAGAGATGAGTGTAGACTTTTATTTTTTTTGAAAAAAGTTAGTTTTGCCTTATTTTTTCAAGGAATTTGCAATGTATTTCTCATTTAGCTGATATCATTGCTGCTAAACAATCAATTGCTAATAGGACTTTCCGTGAATTCTCTGTTTTAACATTTTTGTGGAGCCTTGGTTGGGATGTTAGGCAGCTAATCAGAACATGAAATTGTTATAAAAAGTTCTTTTTATGAAGAAATAGGCATTTATTGTAATAGAAATCACTTATTTCAAATGAAATTGCCTAACTTTAGGCGTTTAAGAGGAAATTTCGAAGAAATTTAATTTTGCATTTAAAGTATTAAATTCACTAGTTGAAAGATTTTAGATGCGTTATTCGGTTTTAGAAGAGCAAAATTAAGCGATGAAGGAAATTTTTCTTTCCAACCGATGCTTAATAGCATGTCAGTTAAGGGACACTTAAATAAATTAATTGAGAGATGATTTGCAGACTATTGATCATAAATTTTATGAATTGCGTGACGGTATGGTTTACAGGAAACACAAAAATAGGGTGTTATTTTATGTTCCACATGATATGATTAATCGTGCCATTAAAACATGTCATGATGATTTGGGACATTTTGGATGTGATAAGGTTTGTGAATTAATATTGAGGTGTTATTAGTTTCCAAGTATGAAGGAAAAAGTATTAAATTATATTAAAAGTTGCTTGAAGTGCGTATTGTTTTTTAAGAAGATACATAAGTATGACGGAGAATTACATAACATTGATAAGGGTGATACTCCTTTTGAAGCCATTCAAATAGATCATTACGGTCCCGTGAAAATAAATAATTTACATTTTAACCCTCCATCAGTCGCATCAAAAAAAGTTACACGAGCGGTCGCGTCGTGTACTCAGTACACGACAAACGCTTTCAAATATGGTTTATATCAAGGTAAGTAAAAGGAAGGTAATCCAATATGATATATCATACAATCCGCCATATTGGAATTCGGAATGACAGCTGGCAAGTTTGTTTTGATTTGGAACTGTATACATGGCATACAAGCCATGACCCAAAAGTGTCAGAGCCTCGAAGCGATCACTTTTTTGCACTTTTTCTCTACGTTCCGACGTACGTCCCCAAAGAAATTCGTGGTTGTATCGAGCAGTGTTTGCCGGACAAAGTATCGGAAATTCGTTCACCCGTCAGACAAATCACGGCAATCCTAATTATTTCCCGACTGCCCGACTCGAGTGATCTGCCAAACTTTTTGAAATACACGAGACTGTTCTGGGTACGCCATTCTTAATTTGAACTAGTATACCCCCTAATCCATATGGACTCGCATCCGTAATTAGCCGTGTCTCATCATTCGGGTCAAAATATCCTAAGGACTCTACCTTTCCCAGGACTGTCTTGATAGTTTCTAGCTCTCGTGAATGTTCTTCACCCCATACAAAAGAATTTTATTTTAGCAATAAGGATCGCGATCGCATGTGTCGGGTCATTGTTGCAAGGTTGGGGACAAATTTTCCGACAAAGTTAATTAATCCCAAAAGAGACCTTAATTCCGTAATCGATGATGGAGGTTGCAAATCCAAAATTGCCCTGATTTTCTCGTCAGTAGGCTTAATTCCTTCTGTTGACACATGATGTCCCAGAAAAGTTACTTCCCTTACGCCGAACTGTGATTTTTGTTCGTTTACTTTCATGTTCATCTGTGCAATACGATCCAAAACCTGTTCAAATGGTATTAAAATGTTCATAAGCTTAACCTGTACAAACATAATCAATAAATACCCCACAAAATAACATGAATACTCAAAATTTTACCTGTTTCAATATTTCGTCGTGTTCTTCATCCGTTTCTGCATAGATTAGCACGTCGTCCATGTAGACAATCAATCCTTTTATTCCTCTGAAGAGATTCTCCATTTCTCTCTGGAACAGTTCAGGTGCCGACTTTATCCCGAACATAAGTCTGCGGAATCGATATACGCCACTGCGTGCGACAAAAGTGGTAATATTTCGGCTTTCGCGATCCAACTCGAAATGATAATACGCCGCTTCCAGATCAATTTTCGAGAGCTTTGACACCTTACGGATGGACGCCATTGCCGCGTCGATGTTCGGCATTGGGAAGTTCTCTCGCTGTACTGCTTTGTTTGCCGCTCTCATGTCCACGCATAAACGAATACGTCCGTCAGTTTTTCGAATGGGTACCAGCGGTGAAACCCAGGTTAATGGCCCCTCTGCTCTTTCGATGATGTTCTTTTGAAGAAGTTCCTGAATTGCGTTTTCAACATCCGCCTCCATTGCGATAGGAAACCTCCTGGCAGCTTGAGCAACTGGTTGTACGTTTTTGTCTAGTTGTATTTTCAACGTCACGTCCGGTACTTTGGGAAATTCCGAAAGATGTCCCACAACTTTCTCAGGGCTTATACGGTTCACGTTATAGCCAATTTTAAGCACGCCCAAAGCAAACGCAGTGCTCTTGCTTAACAAGTTCGTTTGACCTTGTGGAGCGACAAGGATGTGGGACCAAACGCCTGAATCTTCTCCTGGAATTTTGATTTGTGCTTCGAAGGCACTGCTGAACAAAATGTGTTCGTCGGATGCAAAGGATTTCAATTTCATATCCTGACGATCTGGGCATCTTTCGTTCAAGATATGTGCCTTGTTCTTTTTAAGGAACTCGAATGTTTGGGCGTTGATAATGTTAGCTGGGGACCCAGAATCAATCAACAAGGCTATTTCAATTCCTCCAACGTCCATACGAAGCACTTCGTTAAGCTCCTTCTCGTGAACAAAAAATACCGCTTTGTGATCTTCGAGGCTTTCTTGAATGGCGTGGACTCGTTTATACTTTTGCGCTTTTTCGAAACTGGGTTCATTTCTCGATTCACTCTGTTTCCTTTTTCGACAGCATACTTTGAAATGCCCTTTATTTCCGCAATTAAAACATGGAAAGTCCCTAGCAGCGCATTTATCTGTTTCCCTGGCAATGTGACCATATCTGTTACAGCTGTAACACTTTCTGGAATTTTTCGGGTCAGCATTGTTAAAAGATCGCGATTTGGTGTTTGTAATTTGCTGAACCATCATGGGCATCTCACGCGTCTGTCAGTGATCCAATAATACAACAAAAAATTAATAAAAATATACTTACTCATTCATCATTCTAACTATTTACCGTCAGCGGATGCCTATCGTATTCCTTGGTTTGCCTTTGCACTTCTTCGAGGGTCTTGCCGAGTGTAATCGAATCATTCAATGCCAAATCTTCTATCAGCAGACGCTTCCTCAGATCCGTTGATTTGCAGCCTTCGATTATTTGGTCGACAATCATGTCGTCGACATCAGCGAACGCACACCGGTTTGCTTGATCCTGCAGCCTGAAGACAAATTCTTCGAACGGTTCTCGTTCTTCTTGTTGCATTGCCCGGAGAAGATGCCTTTCGAAACACTTTTGACATTGCGGTGCAAAATATTTGTCGAGGGACAAAATGGCTGAATCATACTTGACTTGCACAAGATTTCCACTACCATCAGCTGTGGGCGTTTGCACTTCCCACTTGAACACTTTATCATAGTAAGATTGCAGCTCGATACCACCCAGCACTAGTAAAAGATCACACTTTTCCACATCTTCTTCAACGGAATTCGCTTTCAGGAACCTTTCAAAAGCTCTTTTCCATTTAAGCCAATCATTTCTGGGATCACTGCCAATTTCGAATGGTGGCATAACCGATGCATCTGAAACGATCACATTAACAAAACATTTCAACAATAACATACTGTTTCAAATTTCTTCTGGTGCGGTTATCACTTATTCCTATTTGTCATGCATACATTTACTTCATTGTGTTTTCATTCAAATTAATTTTCTTGCTACGGGTCATTGATACAAACACTCTTGTTGTCTTCACACTTCTCTGTTTTCAGATCTTTCTTCTCTATCATTTCACGAAGCCTAACCTCACATTTATTTCTCGACTTTAACCAAAGCAATTCTGCACGAAGTATAACCTTAAACTTATTCTTTTTTGCAAATACACGGAGCCCAACTTAGCACAGCATAACCAGCACGTAGCTTCTCTATCGCACAGCGTATCCAGCACGAAGCGTACCATGCACAAAATAGCCTCTGAAAAACACCGCACGTAGCAACCACTTCTCATTATTTACCAGGCGGGGCACCATTAGAGCATCCTTGCACGAAGCATGCAGCTGTATACCGCTGTATGGGCACATTCTTCTGTTAAGGACATATATGAGCGAATCCAAAGATGGCCATCACAATGGCTGCCTTGCAAATACCGAAAGCACGGATCTCGTCATCTAAACAACAAACAGAGCTGAAAAAGCAATGAGTAGGCTTGCTCACTCGTGGTAAACATTGAGTAGCATTTTCGTTTTCGGGTATTTTGGGGATGACGAGAACGGTGCTCTTGAAAATGCGAAGCAAAAATGCACCTGGACGCGCTCCCATTCCACCTTAAATTATTCTGCATCCATCATGAACCAAACGTCACACTCTTCTATAATGATCGAATTTGCACTAAAACCAGTAGACATAACTTTCATTCCGTGTCACACGAAAAAAAAAACCTCTATCAGTATTCCTGTTTTGTTCTCTCACTATTTCCTTTCATGTCGTAAAAACTGCAGTCGCACTTGCCGCCACCGGCGTCATTTTTTTTCAAGCTCTTTTTTTTCAGTATTCCTCCCATTGTGACCGCCATTTTGTTTTTTTTCGGCAGCGTCCCCGCGTCGTATCAAATCTTTCAGAATATTTTTTTCCCATTTTTTTTCACATGCACGCTGTTTGATTTATTGTAACATTCACTAAACGAATAATTGCACTAAAAAGGTAACTCTCACATACCGATTTTCATCCTCGAAGCCATTGTACGATTTCGCTTTTAACTCCACGGCTCCCGATGAACGCTCTGAAAACTTCAATCTCCGCGCGTGACCTCTCAATCGTCGACCGATCGTGGTTACCGTCCGAACTCAACTGGCCGACTCCCCGCTCAGTCCCCAGCAAGGTCCCGAGTCTATCGCATTCTCTCGTGCTTTCTCTTTTCATCCGTGCATACGTCTTCCCGTCACTGAAACCCATTTGTATCAATGTATACTAGAGACAAGGTATACTTTAGTCAACCGTTACAGTTACTGAAGTGGCTCAGATAAAATATTGTCGTAGATGAACTGAGGTTTTCATATCCGACATCATCTGTGCGGTATTTACTTCTTTCACTGGAGTATGTTCAATCGGCATTGGTAAAACACTTTTTTTCACTTCAGGTTTTAATGTACTTAATGTTCGAGAAAGTTTGTTCCGATCGTTAGGTTATAGTTCTTGCACTTTGTAATGAATCACTTTTACTATTTTCTGGGGACACGTCTTTCCCTAAAATTGTTCATTTGCTACAGCTTTGTAACTGGACACAGAGATTACCACGAAATTTCGTTGATTTCCTTTCACTGATAATGTACTTCTTTACGACGATGCTTTCCTTTCTTGGGTGTTATCACGGTTTAGAGGTTTGATGGTACAATCGGCTGATTGTCACCAACTTGTTTCCGGAAGCAACGGTCTGGGAACGGAGTGGCCCGATCATCCACCTACAATTGTGGATTTATGTCCTAACTGTAGATGTAGCTGTGCAGAGGAATCCTTGTATTCCTCTTGGAATGTGGTTGGACTGGACTAACCCCTGTGGCTAGCAGCAACCTTTAGCGGATGGGTGTCTCCGCTCACACGGTTGTGGATCAGATATGGTCGATACTTGACCATTGGTGGAAACTGGCGGAACCTTCGGCTGAAGGTGGCCTCGATGAGTGGCCTTGATGGATGGCCGATGAAATCGTCTCAATCGGCTGATTGAGACGGACACACTGCTACGTTTGCAGTTTGGCGGAAGAATCTCGAACCTTTCGAAATATTGTATCCTTGCGAAACTTCAGGCCGATTGCTCTAATGGTTTGAGAGCGTAAGGTTACTGAAGTGGCTCAGATAAAATATTGTCGAAGAGGTGAAGTGAAACTTCTGAGATGAAAATTCAAAACCTAAGAGCTGGTTACTTGCATTAGAAGTCCTGGCTTTCTTAGAGGATTGAAATCCACCTTGGTAGAGGAGTCACTTCCCGAGGATGAGTTCTTTCACAGTGAAACGCACTATTTCGACTGACAAAAGATCATGTATTTCGTTGGTTCAAGTAGTGCTTATATACTAATTCTAAACCTAAAGGAATGACACATCGACACCTTATCATGCTTTCTTTCTGAATCACGTGATCAGCCTACGACTGCGTGGTGCAGTAGGGTCCTAACCTTATCAGTTGTTAGGTTGCGTATTCTCTTTGGTTCGGTTATACAGGGCGACAGTCTACTGTGATGATTCATTGATTAAACTTGATAAGCTATTAGTGCATGGAAAGAGGCAGATAATTACGTCTATTTAATGTGTCGAAATCTATGATTTATTTAGAAATGCTAACTCTTCGCAATGGTTGCGAACATTCACCCCCCGCGCTTAAATCTAAAGCGTTATTGGATTGTGGGACATTAGACTCAAAGGGAAGTGGGGCCAACTTGGATACTGGTCGGCGATACAGACCAGCGGCAGTCTGGACATCAGCAACACGAATAGTGCAGTCAGCACCTGGATACACTGTCACAATTTTGCCTAATTTCCACGACTGGGGCGGCGTATTTTCTTCCTTTAACAAAGCTACAACTCCTGGAGTAATGTTTTTTGAATGTTTGGTCCATTTTTGACGAGTTTGCAATGTGTTCAAATATTCATTTGACCAGCGTTTCCAAAAGTGGTCCCGTAATTTCTGTAGATGTTGCCAACGGGTCAACCGATTTTCTGGGACATCTTCCAAGGTAGGTTCAGGAATAGCAGTTAATTGACGACCTATGAGGAAATGCGCTGGTGTAATCACCTCAAGTTCAGTAGGATCAGTGGAGTGGGAAAAGAGAGGGCGTGAATTGAGGATAGCCTCAATCTGGGTCAACACAGTGTAGTATTCTTCGAATGTTAGGGAAGCATTGCGTAATATTTTCTTCAAGTGTGTTTTTGTGCTGTTCACTCCGGCTTCCCATAGTCCACCAAAGTTTGGAGCGCGAGGTGGAATGAATCTCCATATTATCTCCCGTGGTTGACAGAAATCATTCAACTTTCCTTGCATTTGATCCTTTTGAAACAACAGATATAAATCGTGTAGTTCAGTTCTAGCACCGGCGAAATTAGTTCCATTGTCTGAATGTATTTCTTCGACAAGACCGCGTCGGGCCACAAATCGATGGAGTGCTGCTATGAATGCTGCTGCAGTCAGATCCGATACGACTTCGAAATGTATTGCCTTTGTAGACAAACAGATGAATAGCGAGATATAGGCCTTGACCGGTACTGATTTTCTTCCTCCTCGACGAATAAAAATCGGCCCTGCAAAATCAACTCCTGTTCTGGAAAATGGAGCGGAAGGAACCACTCTGGCTTCGGGCAAGTTACCCATTGGTGGTTGAAGCAGTTTTGGGTTGGATCGGAAACAAATAATACAGGATCTCGTTACCTTACGTACTGTGTTTCTGGCGTTGAGGAGCCACCACCGTTGTCTAATGAGGGATATTAAGCCGGACGGACCAACGTGTAAATTCTCCTCATGTAATGCTCTCACAAGGGACTCCGTTATAGGATTTTTGTTTGGAAGAATTAGTTGGTGTTTAGCATTGTATGATAATCGTGAATTTTGCAACCGACCTCCAACACGCAGAAGATCGTTATCCATGATGGGACAAAGGTTTGCAAGTCGACGAGTAGGTTGACCAGATTTCAGGGAATGGATATCTTCAAATAGTTCGGTTTGTTGGATATATCTGACGATGACTTCCAATGATTGTCTCATCTCAGGAATGGTGAGAAATTTTGAAATATTTCTAAGGGACCTAGGCAATTTAGTGTTCCTTATAAATCGCAAAATATATCCGACAATTCTTTGGAGTCGTCGGAAGGAACTAAATTTGGTCATAAATGGAAGAGTCTCGAGTCGAACGACAGGCGTAACAATCACAGTGGGCTTCCATTCTGGTAACTCGCAATCTGGAATAGGTTCAGGTTCTTCATTCTGGATCACATGGTTGCGGAGGAATGATGGTCCATTCCACCACAAATAGTTCACGGCAAGCTGTTGTGGTAGTTGGCCGCGGGATACCACATCAGCTGGATTCTCATCTGTTCGTACATACCTCCATTGGGCGTTTTGTGTCTGATTGTTAATCTCCATGATACGGTTGCGAACGAATAATTCTAGTTGAGTGGGAGACTTTCTTAGCCACCCAAGGAAGATTTGGCTATCAGAATAATATGTGATTTGGTTGAAATTCATCTTGAGGGCAGGAACAACCTTTGAGGCTAATCGAGATAGCAATAGCGCAGCACAGAGCTCCATTCTTGGCATGGTTAGACCATTTATTGGCGCTATTTAGGATTTACTGCATATCAACGTAGTTTTCACGATTTGATTTGATACTGCACGAATATAAATACACGCACCGTATGCCAGGTTGGACGCGTCGGCGAACCCATGAATTTCGTAATGAATAGCTGCATGTAGTGCCATATATCTTGGAATTCTGATTTGCTGGATTTGATGAAGTGAATCACGAAATATTTGCCATTCCGTAAGTAAATCACCTTCAAGTATATCGTCCCAATCTAACTTGCTTAACTATACCTGCTGCATTATAGCCTTGGCATTCACTATTACGGGAGACACAAAACCAAGGGGATCGAAAAGCCTTGCAATTTCGGAAAGAACACGACGTTTGGTCGGAGGTTCTTGGTTTGATGAAAAACAATCAGGAACAAAGAGGAAAATGTCCTTTTTTGGATCCCATAGTAATCCTAGCGTTTTTATGGATTCGTTTATATCCGCATCTTCAAAGGTAAGAAATTTTTCTCTTTCCCCTTCTGGAACTGTTTCAATGATGGCTTCGTTGTTAGCACACCATTTGTGTATGGGAAAACCTCCGGAATGCAAAAGATGGGTCAGCTCCAATCGGGATTGAATAGCATCTTCGACGGTATCGGCACCAGAAAGGACATCATCAACGTAGAAATCCTCTTCCACAATTTTCGCCGCTACGGGATAGCGTTTTGTTTCATCGATGACCAATTGCTTCAAAGTTCGCGTGGCTAGAAATGGTGCACTGGATGTCCCGTAGGTGACGGTTGTCATTTCTAGAACTTCCAGCGGATCGGTTGGTTCTTTTCGCCAGAAAATTCGTTGCAAGGATGTCTGGCTTGGGTCGATGCGGATTTGGCGATACATTTTGGAAATGTCTGCAGTAAAGGCATAGCGATGCCTACGAAATCTTAAAAGAATTGAAAAGAGGTCATCTTGGACTGTTGGACCAATCATCAATGTCTCGTTGAGGGAAACACCCGAGGATTTCGCTGAAGCATCAAACACAACTCTAAGCTTTGTTGTGGAACTTGATGGTTTGAGGACTGCGGGATGTGGTAGATAATAAGTTATCTTTCCTGGAGTGTCGTCAAGCTCATTCACTCGCTGGCAATGACCAAGTTGTTTGTATTCATCAATAAAATTGCAGTATAACTCCTTCATCTCGTATTTTTTCTTAAGTCTCTGTTCTAGCATAAAA
The DNA here is from genome assembly GCF_035046485.1 of Aedes albopictus. Taxonomy (NCBI): domain Eukaryota; kingdom Metazoa; phylum Arthropoda; class Insecta; order Diptera; family Culicidae; genus Aedes; species Aedes albopictus. The sequence continues at coordinate 214,473,890 of NC_085138.1, forward strand.
AATCGACGGAGAGCAAGGGAACGATTGCTCTTTAGGTTAGATGCTGTGTCCTTCAAAGGTAGCTGGACGATGTAGCGACCGTTGATATCACGAGTAGTTGTTGAACAGTATTTGGATTCGCATTGCTGCTCTTCGTTAGATAGCAATGGAGATGATCCGACGGATTCCAGACACCAAAACTTTTCCATGGTTTTATTCAGTGGTTCAAGAATGACAGCATGGCACTGTTGTCGGTTGTAGATTAAATCCACGTTTTCGTCGTCCATAGCTCCAGCGACAACCCATCCTAGACGAGTTTCTTGAAGTATGGGAAGATCGTTGGAAATCTTCAGCTGATTTGGCATCAGTAAATGGAAAAATAGCTTGATTCCTATCAAGAGATCTATTTCCCCTGGAATGTGGAACGTTGGATCTGCAAGTGGTAATCCGGGAGGAGTTGACCAGAATTGCGTGTTGATTTTTCCAGATGGCATCACACCTGTGATCCGATCTGTAACGAGGTGCTCTATTTGTGCATGATAATCGGAATGTATGGAACGTATTTCAGTTTTGGCCATATTGTTGAGAGTTGTCTTTTTTCCATTGGCCCCAATAATCTCAACCTTGGCAGGAATGTGTGGAAGCTTTAATATTTGCAGTAGTCTTGCCGATATCAAGTGAGCCTGCGATCCACAATCCAAAAATGCTCGGCATGGATGAAATTTGCCATTACTATCCAGAATATTAACAACAGCCGTCATCAAAAGGCTATTATCAAAAGGAGCCTTACTTATTGAACAAGATGTTGTAATAGGTTTTTCTTCAGGAACTTTTGGGATTTGTCCAAGCTCTTGTTTGAATGGCACAGGTCTCGTATTCACAAAGGATGTTTTCTCAACATGTAAAAGTGTGTTATGTTGACCTTGGCATTTCTGGCAGGTTCTGGATGAACTACAGGAACTGACTGGATGACCTTTTTGTAGACAATTGTAGCACATTCGCAGCTCTCGAACCTTTGCTTGGCGTTGAGGAATGGACATGGCACGGAAAACCTCACATTTGAAATTGGAATGCATACCAGAACATATATCACAAATTGTCTCGGAACTTCTGGTAATAGCACATGATTTGGCTTGTGCGTTCTTCATTTGGTTGGCACTTGGCAGCATTCTTTACAGGGATATATGGCTTCATGATTGATGGAATTTTCGATGAACCTTCACAGCGTTCGAGGATGGCACACCGTTTCTTTAGAAATTCAATGGTGTCTTCGTAGGATGGAATTTCCTTATGCGGGATGGATGCTTCCCATTCTTTCCTGGTATCCTTATCTAATGCTCCAGACACAAGATTAACTACAAATCTCTCTCCGACTCCATCCAACTCGTTGTCGATAAGTGCTAACCCATCGACGTGCCGAGTCACTTCATCGATGAGCTCTCGTAGCTCTTTTTGATTTTCCCGGTTCAGACGACGGAGACTTAATAAACCTTGGATATGGATATCAACGATTACCCGTTTGTTCTCGAAACGGTCTTCGAGAATTTCCCAAGCGTGGGCGTAATTGTTGTTATTGAGAGTGCGTGCGTCGATAATGCCAGCAGCTGCTCCTACTAGAGAGCGTTCGAGATGGTACAGCTTGATGCAATCTGAGTCGGTGGAGGATCGCATCACATCCGAAAACATGGTTTTAAAGCGAGGCCAATTTTCTGGTTTGCCATCGAAAGTTGGAATTGGAGCCTTTAATGGCTGCTGCTGAACAATGATGCGAGGGCTTTCGTTGGTTTGCACTTGCGGTTGGACCACGGAACGGTCACGGCTTGCCTGTATTGCTCGTTCCAGCAACACATAGGTTTTATTGAATTGTATTTCGAACACCAGGTATAGGGTATCGCGCCACTTTTTTTTTTCTAAACCATAGGGGGATAAATCTGCTCATCAGACACCCTAACAGGAAGGTTAGGGTAGTGTGGGGATGAGGCCGTCTTCTACAATGCCGGTAGAAGCCAGGACTACTCTCTCCTCGACCCACTAAAACACATTCCTATGGTCGCCAAACCCTACGTCTCTCCGGAACCACCAAGAAGGTATTGCTTCAGAGAGGGGCTAGTGCATATCGCACCCTCAAGGTTAGCTGCCGTAGCCTAGCAGCAACGAACATCGATGACTCGCTCTGGAGAGTCCATCACGATAGCATGCTGGCGCTTAGCCAGTTTCCCGAGTGGTCCTCGCCACTCCCTTTGTCCTCGGAAGGCGGGCAGGGTCAACCCCGCCCGCGCCCTACTGCTGAGCGGACATCAAGAACTGATGCCCACGTGCAACCCGATCTGACCTGCCCGCAAAGGAAGGGTATCACTACCCTTCAGGCCCTATCAGATGCACCCGTAGGTTGCAGACAGCAGGATCTCACCTACCCCAACCCTTGCCGGGGACCCCTTTCCAACCGCGGGCTCAGATCCAACCCAGTAGACCGACGCCACGACAGCACCGCTACCGGGACTTCCTCTCCGCGGCCACTTAATCGCTGTAAGGGTCGATCTCGACCGCAGGGCACCGGTATGACCTACGAAGCCGACTTCGAACCCCTGGACCACCTCTTGTACTGCATCTGGACTAGCCATTCTCCGAGTCCACGCGCCACCTCCTCTGTAGCTCCCAGACGATATGGGTGATAGCCGTTGAAACGGCATTCCAGCTAATCTCATCCCTACACATTCTCTGGACCAAGTTGTCCGGAGTTGTGTCCTCCCCGCATGTGGCAAGCATGCGGTCACGCATTGTGCGAAAACGCGGGCACACGAACAACACGTGTTCCGCCGTTTCCTCTAAACCATTGCACACTGGGCATTCGGGAGAATCCGCATGCCCGAAACGGTGTAGATACTGTCGGAAGCAACCATGACCTGTAAGGACCTGTGTCAGGTGGAATGAAACTTCCCCATGGCGCCTATTAATCCAACTATCTACCCTCGGTATCAACCTATGGGTCCACCTTCCTTTGGTGGAACTGTCCCACGCGCACTGCCATTTGACCATAGAGGCCATCCTGACAGTTTTGCGTATGCCTCTTGTGCCGCGCATTTCGAAGCACTCCATGTCCTCACTGATAAGAATGCTGATAGGCACCATACCAGTAATGACACAGAGAGCGTCGTGTGACACGGTACGGTACGCGCTTGCAACCCTCAGACACGTAAGCCTGTAAGTACTTTCCGTATCGCGCCACTTGGGCGGTGGCTTCTATATTCGTCTGTTTTCCACTATAACTCAGTCAATTTTGATCAAATTGAGTTGAAATGTTGTACACGGGTAGATACTATACCTATCTCACCACATTCCAAAAGTTGTGTCAATTGGTTCAAATTTGACTGAGTTATAGTGGAAAACAGACGAATATAGAAGTCACCGCCCAAGTAGCGCGATTCCCTACTTGATCTTGCTCATCAATTCTCTCGGGAGGGCATACTGCCACCACATTATGATGGATGTTCAAGAACTCTTTGTAATGATTTTCCAGATTGTGGGAAAACATTTTCAATTGCGCGGAGTCATATTGAGCATTTGTCGCGTTAGCCTCCTCAATCGCTTTACGGATGCGCGTTATTTTGGCCTTGACTTGGCCACGTAGATGAACTGAGGTTTTCATATCCGACATCATCTGTGCGGTATTTACTTCTTTCACTGGAGTATGTTCAATCGGCATTGGTAAAACACTTTTTTCACTTCAGGTTTTAATGTACTTAATGTTCGAGAAAGTTTGTTCCGATCGTTAGGTTATAGTTCTTGCACTTTGTAATGGGTCACTTTTACTATTTTCTGGGGACACGTCTTTCCCTATAATTGTTCATTTGCTACAGCTTTGTAACTGGACACAGAGATTACCACGAAATTTCGTTGATTTCCTTTCACTGATAATGTACTTCTTTACGACGATGCTTTCCTTTCTTGGGTGTTATCACGGTTTAGAGGTTTGATGGTACAATCGGCTGATTGTCACCAACTTGTTTCCGGAAGCAACGGTCTGGGAACGGAGTGGACCGATCATCCACCTACAATTGTGGATTTATGTCCTAACTGTAGATGTAGCTGTGCAGAGGAATCCTTGTATTCCTCTTGGAATGTGGTTGGACTGGACTAACCCCTGTGGCTAGCAGCAACCTTTAGCGGATGGGTATCTCCGCTCACACGGTTGTGGATCAGATATCCGGTTCGAAGGACCAAAAAATGGTCGATACTTGACCATTGGTGGAAACTGGCGGAACCTTCGGCTGAAGGTGGCCTCGATGAGTGGCCTTGATGGATGGCCGATGAAATCGTCTCAATCGGCTGATTGAGACGGACACACTGCTACGTTTGCAGTTTGGCGGAAGAATCTCGAACCTTTCGAAATATTGTATCCTTGCGAAACTTCAGGCCGATTGCTCTAATGGTTTGAGAGCGTAAGGTTACTGAAGTGGCTCAGATAAAATATTGTCGAAGAGGTGAAGTGAAACTTCTGAGATAATTCAAAACCTAAGAGCTGGTTACTTGCATTAGAAGTCCTGGCTTTCTTAGAGGATTGAAATCCACCTTGGTAGAGGAGTCACTTCCCGAGGATGAGTTCTTTCACAGTGAAACGCACTATTTCGACTGACAAAAGATCATGTATTTCGTTGGTTCAAGTAGTGCTTATATACTAATTCTAAACCTAAAGGAACGACACATCGACACCTTATCATGCTTTCTTTCTGAATCACGTGATCAGCCTACGACTGCGTGGTGCAGTAGGGTCCTGACCTTATCAGTTGTTAGGTTGCGTATTCTCTTTTGTTTCGGTTATACAGGGCGACAGTCTACTGTGATGATTCATTGATTAAACTTGATAAGCTATTAGTGCATGGAAAGAGGCAGATAATTACGTCTATTTAATGTGTCGAAATCTATGATTTATTTAGAAATGCTAACTCTTCGCAATGGTTGCGAACAACCGTTTCTCGCCGACTTAAGGATCCTCCTGCTAGTACCTGTCATACCTGGGTACCAACGGCTTGATGGACACGGCTAGTCCTAGCCACCCATCTTCCGCATCACTACCTGTTGCCCAAAAAGTTACAACTCCGGGTGAAATCCACATTTTGAAAACTTATGTCGAATTCGTTTTTGATTCAGTTCCAACCTGGGTTGGAACTGGATGAGATCACAGTTTCAACCCCAACCCGACTTCGGTTTCGCTTGTACTAAAGTTTGTTTGAGTTTGTTTGACGTTTGTTTGTTTACACATTTTCCGCCAATCCAGTTCCAACCCAGGTTCAAAAACGAATTCGACATTAGAAACTGCTGTTGCTCTGCCACTACGACAAAAATTTTCACTTGTGTGGGGGTAAACAAATCCTAGCAACCCTAGCAACCCCAAAGAAACCGATAGAGTACAGCGTAAACAAACTCGCCAGCAGTCGCTCCCTCCACCCCCGTCATAAGCCTCTCCCCGCATCTACTGACTGCGTATATGCCAGTACCTTCCATTAAAATTACCTTGGTTTATATGCTTTACTAGATACAATGTTGGTGTCTTCGGCAAAAATGTCCAACTGGATAATGCGCGTCTGATAGTGGACATGTGGAACCGGTCAACACGATCTGGTCTTGTCCCGGGTGTCGGAATGGCCCTCGCGGGAACCTGTTTCGTGGACATTTCAGTTATGGCATCAAACTAGGCATGCGACGGCTCTATCTCTATGATTTTTCATGTACATCATCTTAGTAACCATGAAAATGACCAGTGACCTCCCTTGCTAACCCGTGGGCACCGGAATGTGCCCTGGAGGAACCTGTTACGAGGTCATTTTGACCATGACACCAAAACTAGGCTTGCGACGGCTCTATCTACATGATTTTTCATATACATCGTCTTAGTAACCATGAAAATGACCAGTGACCTCCCTGGCCAACCCGTGGCCACCGGATTGTGCCCTGGAGGAACCTGTTTCGAGGACATTATGACCATGACACTGAAACTGGGCATGCGACGGCTCTATCTTCATGATTTTTCATATCCATCATCTTAGTAGCCATGAAAATGACCAGTGACCTCCCTGGCTAACCCGTGGCCACCGGAATGTGCCCTGGAGGAACCTGTTACGAGGTCATTTTGACCATGACACCAAAACTAGGCTTGCGACGGCTCTATCTTCATGATTTTCCAAATCAATTATTTTAGTAACCATGAAAATGACCAGTGACCTCCCTGGCCAACCCGTGGCCACCGGAATGTGCCCTGGAGGAACCTGTTTCGAGGACATTGTGACCATGACACCAAAACTAGGCTTGCGACGGCTCTATCTTCATGATTGTCATATCAATTATTTTAGTAACCATGAAAATGACCAGTGACCTCCCTGGCCAACCCGTGGCCATCGGAATGTGCCCTGGAGGAACCTGTTTCGAGGACATTTTGACCATGACACCAAAACTAGGCTTGCGACGGCTCTATCTTCATGATTTTTCATATCCATTATTTGAGTAACCATGAAAATGACCAGTGACCTCCCTGGCCAACCCGTGGCCACTGAAATGTGCCCTGGAGGAACCTGTTTCGAGGACATTATGACCATGACACCAAAACAAGGCATGCGACGGCTCTATCTTCATGATTTTCCATATCCATTATTTTAGCAACCATGAAAAGGACCAGTGACCTCCCTTGCCAAACCGTGGCTACCGGAATGTGCCCTGGAGGAACCAGTTTCGTGGACATTTTGGCTTTGACGCCAAAACTAGGCATGCGACGGCTCTATCTTCATGATTTTCCATATCCATTATTTGAGTAACCATGAAAATGACCAGTGACCTCCCTGGCCAACCCGTGGCCACCGGAATGTGCCCTGGAGGAACCTGTATCGAGGACATTTTGACCATGACACCAAAACTAGGCATGCGACGACTCTATCTTCATAATTTTTCATATCCATCATCTTAGTAATCATGAAAATGATCAGTGACCTCCCTGGCCAAACCGTGGCAAACGGAATGTGCCCTGGAGAAACCAGTTTCGTGGACCTTTTTTCTTTGACGCCAAAACTAGGCATGCGACGGCTCTATCTTCCTGATTTTCCATATCCATCATCTTAGTAACCATGAAAAGGACCAGTGACCTCCCTGGCCATCCCGTGGCCACTGGACTTTGCCTTGAAGGAACCTGTTTTGAGAACAATTTTGACCAAGGCGCCAAAACTAGGCATGCAACTGCTCTATCCTTTTGATGTTATATATCCATCATCTAGGGTAAATCGCCAATTGTTACACACCTTAAAAATTCGCCAATTGTTGCACATCTCATAAGCAAAGCATTGAGTCTGCAACAATTAGCAAATTTTCAAGGTGTGCAATAATTGACGATTCACCCTAAGTAACCGTGAAAAATACCAGCGCTCACGGTCCCTACTCTATATGAGGGTGGTCATGCATATAATTTTCGCTTATAGCATGGTGAATCCGTTAATTTGATACCTATTTCCTACCCAAAAGCGTTTATTGTATTGTATAAGAATATGTTCAATCTTGTTTTGTAATTTTCGAATAGAAAGAACTAAAAAATATTTTTTTTGCTTCACGGAGCCGGAATTTTTTGTTTTGTGGTTTTGGTTACCAACTGATTTTTATACAGTAATACCTCGGTATAACGTAGCCTCGATATTACGTAACTCAATATAACGTAACTTTTATCTCGGTATAACGTAACTTTTTTATGGTTCCAATGTTTTGCTATTTGAATAATAAGCGTGATTCACGGAATAGACTTTATATTATTACGCTCCTCCTGGAACCAATTCTGCTAGCCAGTTTCGCAGTTATATGATAGTTTTCGGTGTCAGCCATTTTGTTTAGTTGCTAACTGCTACATGTTTACGTTTCACTTAACGAATGAAGTTGAGTAACTGCAACGCCTGACAGATGTCATCAAGCCATCCATTGACGTAAAATGAACGTGAACTTCATGTGACTGTTCATAGGCCAGAGAAACTTATTCATCTAGCGTGAATGAGGATAAAGCATCAGTTACTTTTGCATTTTGTTATACGAAGATCCTGCTTTTTCTCTTCGTTTAATTCATCCACATTCATTCAATTCCTCCATCCTATTAGGGCAAACATGGCACATCATTTTGACGTTTGGCGGTGCGATGACTCCAAATTTGTTGAACTCACCGGATTTACAGGTAAGCAGCATTGCAGTTAAACCGTTTGCACCGACCGAACGTATACTGTACTTATTCTTGACATATCATTCCTACTGAAACATAGCCTTCAAACTCCAAAAGACATGGCAGTAGACAGCAGTGGAAGCAAATTCGGTTTCATGCGATACTGCGAGTTATAACGCCGGAGCAAGTCCGCCTTGTCCTAGAAGAACCCTGCAGAAAATGGCTTAAGAAATTCTTTGATAAATCCTAGAGAAATTTCTTGATAAATTTTTGGCGAAATTTCGTGGTTATCCTCCGAATGAATTTCCACCGAAATATGCAAAGGTATTCTTGGTAAAGGAATTCATGGAACATGAAGAATTTATGTAGAAAACCAGTAGGAATTTCTGGAGGGATTCAAAGCAAACTTCTAGAGGAATCACAGCGAGAATCTATTGAAAAGTCGAAATTCCTGAAGGAATCATTAAAAGAAGTGCTTTAAAAGAAAATGAGGCATCCCTGGAGTAATTTAGCAGGGTTTCCCGGAACCAGCAATCTTTGATTGAATCTCTGAAGATATTCCTGGTGGTTTTAGCCGAAGTCTTAGCATGAGTTTTCGGAAAAATTTCCGGTGAAATCCTTGGAAAAAAAAATACTTATGAGATGTGCAACAATTGGCGACTTTTTATTGCATCTTGCTTTGCTTTTTAGATTACCGTGCAAATGTTCAATCGTCCAAAATATTTGTTCACACGTCAAACACCAAAGAAAGTAGCAAGTAAACAAACCGATTATTCCATGCATCACCCAAAAAGTGTAACCGACGCTTTAAATTGCTAGCAGCGAAATGAACCAATGTGTGCTGAAACTGGTGAGAACATATTGTGATGTGACAAAAAATTTCTGCAGGGGGTCGAATACGGTGCAAAAAAAGCAATAAGGTGTGTAACAATTGGCGATTTACCCAAGGATATATAACATCAAAAAGATAGAGCAGTTGCATGCCTAGTTTTGGCGCCTTGGTCAAAATTGTTTTCAAAACAGGTTGCTTCAAGGCAAAGTCCAGTAGCCACAGGATGGCCGGGGAGGTCACTGGTCCTTTTCATGGTTACTAAGATGATGGATATTGTTACCGCTCCTCGAGGACGTGTGTACCGAGACCCAGAGGGGGAGTCGATCTAAACCTCAGGCTGCTGGGCCAGCCAACGGCAGCCAACGAGGCGTGCACAAAAGGCCTCTTTTGTGTCCTCGAGTCCCAGGGTCGTTGAGGAGGTAATGGGGAGGTCTTCGGATTTATTTAGCGAGCTAGAATATGGGGATTAGTTTTTAAACCTTATATTACTTACTCTGAGGCGGCGGCGGCGGCGAGGGGCTAGCAGACGGCCGGCGAGGCCGAAGGTGTCGGATCCGTAGAGGCGGGCACCGCAATGGCGGCGAGGGGCTGGTAGGCGACCGGCGGGGTCGACGGTGTCGGTCCCGTAGCGGCGTTCACCGCGGCGGTGGCAAGGAGTTGGTGAAAGACCTCACGATAGTGGCGAACTTGGCTTGATCTACTCCGGCGGCCGGAATGGGGACCCGTGCAGTGGTCTTTGGGGCCAGACGGTACTTCCGGCATGGTGAAATACCCGCAGGCTTTCAGGCGGGGACGTCTACGGTGACAGAGAGCTTCGTAGGCCGCATGCAACGTGGCGGCGATGTCGGGTGTCGCACAACAATGGCGTTCACGAAGGGAGGCGGCAGGATGCCCGCAGCGATAGTGGGTTCGCAACGGTGGTGAGTACCCGGTGACCACGTGCGGCCGGTGGAAATATCGGCCAACGGCGAATAGGGTGCAAAGGCAGCGCGCACCGCAACAACAATGGGACTCCGGTGGGTACTTATCCACGACGATTCCGGATTATGCAGGAATCAACGCTCCGTCCACAAGATGGGAACTTTGCGACCTGTCTCCACAAAAAAAACTTTTCTTTGGTCAATTGACTCCACAGGACTCTCCGATCTTCACGGTGTTGCCCCTTTGACGGTCGAAATACAAATCAGCCCACCGTCCCATCGATCTCTCTTTTCACAGCCTCATCAAACAACATCACACTCGCCCGCAAATGCGTTTTCCCAGATCCGCTGCATGGCCTGTCATCCACCCAACCAAAGTGCAAAGCCATCTGTTGAGGAATTCTAAACGCCTCCCCTCATTGGTAGCGCTGCCCAGAGCGATAGGGTTCTCAAACCGCCCCCCAAACCAAGCACGCTAACTAAACGATGAAATCGCAAATTCAAACAACTTTCTCTCATTAAATTGTAATTCATTTTCATGATTACAATCCGCCTGGGGCTGGGAAGAAAAAGAAATGTTTAATATTTCTTTTCCTCACACTACACGTAGTATTCTCACCACTAAAGATGTTTTCTTCGACTCAGCTGGTTCGTGCATTCTACTCATGGAATAACTACTCAAACTACCGTTCAGACGAACTTCATATAGATATTTCTACTAAGAAACGCTTCACGAAAATAGTGTTTAATAACTCAAGTAAAGAAATAAATGTGGAGTGGACCTGGTGTGATGGTTAGAACACTTGACTATCACGCCGAGGACCTGGGATCGAATCCCACTCCCGACAAACTCGCAAAATGTGAGTTCTTCCTTCGGAAGGGAAGTAAAGCGTGGGTCCCGAGATGAACTAGACTAGGGCTAAAAATCTCGTTAATACAGATAAAAAAAAAAGAAATAAAGAAAATAACGAAAATCACATGCAATTTAGAAAACAACGCAACATAATCATACGCTTTAGCTGAATAATCGAACTTAACACTTAACATTCTGACATCTAATTTTTCTCTCATACAAACGATAATTGACAATTACGAAAAAAAAAACTATTTACAACGCGACGTACCGCGTACCGAGACCGATCCAAGCTCGCCAACGGTCGGGTTGGCACTAACAATTATGATCAAGTCTGAACCCTTCGTCCACTCGGGATTTGTACTAAAACCGAACGGGATGCGATTATACAACTCTCAGCATAACCTTGAGAGAATAGTTGCTATAAATTTTCTATTCCTATTGATAACTGCTCGAATTCCGGATATTCGGAGCCGTTGCTATTGTTTCATAAACACATATAAACAATACCTGCGCAATCCTATGCCGAAGCCCGCACGTCGACTCGGCTTCAGTGATTGATCGCGTATCGATTAAATCGGTCCATGACTCGCGCGCGCATGGAGTCTACGTGGTAGGGGCCGGATCACAACGTCCGAGGCCATACAGTCCTGGACATTAGGTCGCGTTTTTATGCGCAATAGCGTCCAAAAGTTTGGATGCGTCATAATATCCTATGTGCCTTCTTTCCTTGGACTTCGTGTCGTATCTGCAAGTTCGGAAGTTATGCCCCGAAAAAAAAAGCGCCATAAAGTCCTGGGACTTTATGGCCTCGGACGTTATGATACTGCGCCTACGTGGTAAGGTGCACCAATTTGAATTTACGCGAATAGTGTGGGATGTGTTGGGCATCTGGGTATGTTTACCGGTGGGAATGATGTGGGCTTTTCGAGGAACAAGGACTCTGCGGTTTGCCGTTCCAACAATAAAAGCGGAGTATTCACCGGCTGGTACGTACTGGACACCGCTACATCGTCGAAAACTAGTTACAAATTAAAATGGAACCATTTTTCTTTTCAGGTCTATCCAGAGACTAAGAACGGTAGGTCTTTCTAAAGCTACGGTCACTGATCCTTCATGAATCTATTGTTTAAATTGATTTAAGCTGGCTTAATCAAGTTTGCCGGCCAGACTCCAAGGTTTCGACCGGAAGCATGTACTAGCTCATAAGATGAAGTGCCATGCTTCTGCACAACAGTGCACGGGAGATATTGCGCTCCTAGCTTAGCGTTATAAAGCTCGCTGGCATTAGATTGCTTAGTGTTGCGTTTGTACACTTTGTCTCCCACATTAAAGGGCTTCGCCGCCTTACGGTGACGCAAATTGTTATTGTGGCTTGATAGATCGTAGGCTTTTTCAGATTTTTGGAAACCAGTTCAAATATTCTAGGATTACAATCTTTGATTCTGGTCATTCTAGCTTCTAAAGTTTGTTCTTCGTCGTTTAGGAATCGATTATGATCTTCCCCGTTCACAACGATTTCATGCCCTTTTGCTACAAAAAACGGAGAAAATCCCGTAGCTGTGTGAATGGTAGAGTTTATGGCCAGCTCGATTTGGGACAGCTTTGTGTCCCACGATCTTCGATCATCTCGAGCATACGATCGGATCGCTGTGTTAATCGATCGATTTACCCGCTCAACTGGATTTGCTTGGGAGTGATATCGGGACGTGGGCCAGTGTTTCACTCCGAAGCTTTCCAGAAACGTGCCAAATTCTCTCGAGGTAAAAATGCTGGCATTATCCGACAGTAAAATCGACGGTACAGAATTGCGTACAAACCAATGATCACGCAGAGTTGTTTTTAGTGAACCAACAGAGATGCTAGGAAAAGCTTGTATTTGTGTCCACTTGCTAAACAAATCCATTACCACCAGGATGTACTGTTTGCCAGACCTTGTCCTTGGCAAAGGGCCAATATAATCAATGGCGATTATCTGCCAAGGTTGACTGGATATGCACATATCACCCATTAAAGGTACTGTGGGTACCGTTGCAGGTTTAATTTCTTTGAACACTGTGCATTTCTGCACGTGTGAGCGAACATCGTTCGTTAGTCTAGGCCAATAATATTTTTGGCAGATTTTGCCAATAGTTTTGTCCACCCCGATGTGCATTGCATCATCGTGGGCTGATAATATAATAGGTTTGCGGGCATCTGGTGAGGGGACAATTTTCCAATCGAACCTGTGATCGGCCGGGTCGCTGGAAAAAACGAACTTCATTAATTGATCATCCTCAATTTTGAAATCCGGATAATCTTCGGGACAATCTGGCAGTATTTTCGCAAACCCCGGGCCAGAGGGATCTGCAGGAAGGCTTCTGTCAGATCGATGGTGCTCAAGTAACGGGCCCGAGGTAAGAGACCAAGGATGCGTCCAGGATGGGGTAGGGGATAAGCATCACGAATCGTCCGCTCATTGAGTTTGCGGGCATCGAGGCAGAGGCGAATGTCTCCAGAGCTTTTCCGAATCGGGACAATGTTCAAAGACCATTCGGAATTGGACTCTTCAATGACACCTCTGGCTTGTAGTCGATCGATTTCCGCAAAAAGTCCCGCTTGGATTTTCGGGGAAATTGGATAGGGGTATTGACGTACTGGTTTTGTCTTATTAAATTCCTCACCGAGAACTATTTCGTGCTCTATTAGAGGGGTGGTTTCCAGTTTATCAGGGGAGGCAACCTTAAAAGATTTCTTCACCTGGTTTAAAACATTCTTTTGCTGTTCAGACAATATTGGGGATTTGGCTGGTACTTGATAGTGAGAAGCACCGACAGAAGTTATAGCCAAAGCAGAAACGGTGGGTCGGATGTTGTAGGCATGCCAAAATTCGATGCCACAAATACAATTGACGGCTAAACCAGGGACATAGAGTGTCGGCAGAACTCGAGTTTTACCCTGGAAGGTATATGGTACTAAGATTTCTCCAGCTATTTCCAAAGGCTCGCCACTAGCTGTGACTAACTCGACGGGTTCTGCTGGTTTACGAAGCCGGACATTCGAAAGTTGATCGAAAATGTCTGAGTTGAACATTGTTCTATGACTTCCACTATCGAGCAGCGCATAGAGTGGCACATCAAAAATACTCAAGTGTACGTGGGGTCGATCATCATCTCCATCCGGAGATGAGAGAATGATCTTGTTAACTTGGGGTTGACGGTATTCAGATTCAGAGTCTGCAGATCTTGGCGCGTAGTGGTTAACCAGATCTGCCATAAAGGTCTCGAAATGCTTGTTTAAAGGCGCTCGAAGAAAGCCCGGCGGCTTTAGGACTCCCGTACGGAGTTTTTTGAACAATATGGACACCTTTTGTACTCTACCCCTGGAAATGCACAGATGGGACAGAACAAACGTCGGGGTAAGGGGCAGCTACCCGTTTCATGATCATCCCGGCAGTTGAAGCATTCGCCCTGTGGAGGTGGCCGATAGTTGCTCACCAACTTGGAGAACGGGTCTTTCGATGCCCTGGATTCTCGATTAGAGGAATGTTTCTCCAGCGTTGACTCTGATCGATAAACAGTTTGGGATTCAGCTTTGGATGATTTTGAGTTTGGGTACGCTTTTGTATTTTTCTCTTGCTTTGGGTGTTGATTGTTCTTCCCCATTTGCTGATGTTTATTCGAAAATACCCGCGTGTTTTGTGGGCTAAATCTTCCACTACTAAGCGCACAAGTTTCCTTCTTGGGATTACCGAAAACCCGGGCAAAGGCCGATGAGTCTGCGGCATCGAGGTCGTTGCCGAGATTTATTACAGTCTGAATGGACGTTATTCGCCGCCCCACCAACAGCTTACGATAATCGAACCTTAAGTTCATCTTAAGTACTTCGATTTTATCTGACTCAGACATAGGTTGGCTCATACTGCGGAAAAGTTTTACCATATGCAAGTATTGTACGTGGATTTGCTAACTGAACACGACGAATCAGAACCGTCGTTTTTGGAATCACCGTTCGAATCGCCGTTGGAATCGTCGTTCGATTGCAGAGCGAGACAGCAACAAAACTGACACATCGCTTTGACATATTTAACGTAGGAGCAACACGTGCGTGATATTCTCTCTCTCTGTTGGTGTGGTTTGTTTTGATTCAATCTGACATTTCTTTTATGCTGCTCATGCTGCCGATGCTGCCAGCTGATGGTGGTAAGGATGGAGGAGCATAGTCGGAGGGGTGGTCCAATGTGTTTTCAGAAGAATTCGTCGAGATAAAATGTTTTCATTATAAAAAATATGGAAAATTCTAGTTTAAAAGTTCAGCATTAAACTTTTCAATGCGTGTTACGTATATTATTTTATAGAGAATCAGTCTAGAGGTCGTTTAACGTAATAAGAGCATTAACATAAAAGTCCATAATTTTACAAGAACGCGTTGAAACGCCCCTTGAAATTTAACGGCGATTCCCAACCAGCTCAAGCAAATTCCCTTGGAATTCACCTTCGAAGTAAAATCACAATAGTATTGCTGAAAGGTTTCGTTGCGCTGTTGTCGATATTGATAGATTTTAACTCTCAATACGGCGTCCAAATCGGGGTGACGAAATGCTCTTTGCAGTTCCTGAATCAAGTGATTCCAGTTCCTAAGCCGGTCTTGGCTTCTCATGGCTGTATACCAACTGAGTGCCGGCCCATCAAATAAATGGATTGCAGAGTCAAACAGCTCCTCTTCAGACACATGTTCAGAAAGGGCCATCTGCATAACGTTTTCCAGAAACTCATTCATGGCCAATCCTTGATCATCAGCTTTGTATTTCTGAATTTTCCACTGCGAAACCGGTATCACTTTCCGAGGGTGGAAAACGGGTTGACGCCTTTCCCCCTGATAATAATCGTAACTTCCAGAGACCGTCGGAAGGGACGACTGAGCTCTCGGAACCGGAGGATATGACTGGGTGAAGGTTGCATTTGGAATATGCCACTGCTCCGCCGCAGGCTCCATCCGAGGCTCCAATTGAGGCTCTACCCGAGGTTCCCGCGGTGGTGGTGGCGCTTCTGGCTCCGACCACCGAGGGTAATAGCTGACCGACGGATTACCCCACCTGGCCTGAGTTGATGTCAGCTGAGATACCGATGCTCAATGGGGCGTTACATCTCGACTGGACCCCTGAGGAATAGTAAATGTTACGGCCGGTTCAGAACGAGTTGGTTCAAGGGGCGGCGGTAGTTCCTGGGGACAATCTGTCAGAAATGGGTTGGTGGAGTTCAACTGACAAACAGCCGGTTGATTGCTTTGTGAGATTCTAGTCGACTGGGTTGACGAAGGAGGGGGATAAAGAATGCTTTGATTAATTGCTGTCGTTACACACGTCGACGACCTAGAAAAAACAAGCGTACTCGTAGCAGGTTTGTTCCCTTCACCTTCTTTGCGATCAGACGTCACTAGGGCATCCATCATAAAATCAGATATATCTAGCTCGCTAGTTGATCTAGCTTTTCTCGATTTCAGGTCCGTCTTCAGTTCTTTTAACTCTGTGGTCAAATTACTGAAAAGGTCTGCTACTTCTTTCATCGCGGATGTAAAGTCCAACTTTGACACATATTTTGTCGTTGGTCGCTTCGGCTTCGTACCTGTATATGGCACTGAAGAAGAAGGCTTCAATGCCGAAGCTCCTTGTTGGGATTCACTGTCACTTGAGGACGATGAATCCGCATCAGCAAAAAACTATTCTCATTCCAAAAATGTTCTGAAAATAAGGGCAATCACATCTTGAAAATCTTTGCTACATGTTGCAGTGAGCTCCTCACTGCAATGGTTCCTAATCACTGTCAAACGATGACCCAGATGTAGCAATCTTGACTTGCAAAGACTACTGTTCATTCCCTTCGTTTCAAGTATACGTTTTATCTCACTGACCATTCTCAAACAATTATTAAGATCCACTTCAGGATCATGATCGAACTCCAGAATATGCTCATGACCTTCCCGCTCTTGTTTTAGGACCTCTCTTAACCGACGTCGCCTTTTGCACCGCGATTCGTCATCCGCGATTACGATATTCCGAAGGAGCAGCTCATAGTCTAATTCACCAGGCTCCAAATGATCGACGCGCAGCGTACGATACATGGCGCAAAATGATTCGCCAGAAAACCGCGGCATTATGTTTGTTCGATTCTCGTTTGCACAGATTTTATTCAGCTATACGGGATTTGAATTCATGAATTTTGTCGGTTGATCTAAATATCCTGTGATTTATTACCAAGCACAACTTTTCCTATACGCGATTTAAGTTTTCGTTCCGGTTTCAGGAAGAAAATGCTCCATGAATTCCGTCGTACAACTTGCTTTGTTCTGACGAACGCGATATTGATCTAACAATCACCAGCTCAGTTGAAAATGCTATATAGGCGAGATTAACTAGCCGGACGGATTTTCTGATAAACTTGAGAGAAAGGCGATTTTCGCAAAAACTCCCCCACACCTCAAAAGAAGAAAAAATATTCACTGAATATTTTTTCTTGCTGGGAAACTTCCAGGATTTTAGTTGGGCGCCAAATGTTACCGCTCCTCGAGGACGTGTGTACCGAGACCCAGAGGGGGAGTCGATCTAAACCTCAGGCTGCTGGGCCAGCCAACGGCAGCCAACGAGGCGTGCACAAAAGGCCTCTTTTGTGTCCTCGTGTCCCAGGGTCGTTGAGGAGGTAATGGGGAGGTCTTCGGATTTATTTAGCGAGCTAGAATATGGGGATTAGTTTTTAAACCTTATATTACTTACTCCGAGGCACGAAAAGGGAATGCTGCGTCCAGCAGTAGCGGCGTGGGGTAGCCGGCAACCGGAGAGGGCATAGGTGCCGGTCTCGTAGCGGCGTGCACCGCCCCAGGCTAGGGGCTAGCAGGCGATCAGCGAGGTTGAAGGTGGTGGTTTGGTAGCGGCGGCGGCGGCGAGGGGCTAGCAGACGGCCGGCGAGGCCGAAGGTGTTGGATCCGTAGAGGCGGGCACCGCAATGGCGACGAGGGGCTGGTAGGCGACCGGCGGGGTCGACGGTGTCGGTTCCGTAGCGGCGTCCACCGCGGCGGCGGCAAGGAGTTGGTGAAAGACCTCACGATAGTGGCGAACTTGGCTTGATCTACTCCGGCGGCCGGAATGGGGACCCGTGCAGTGGTCTTTGGGGCCAGACGGTACTTCCGGCACGGTGAAATACCCGCAGGCTTTCAGGCGGGGACGTCTACGGTGACAGAGAGCTTCGTAGGCCGCATGCAACGTGGCCAAATGTTACCGCTCCTCGAGGACGTGTGCAGGGATAGGGTGCGACTCAAAACTCTTTGCGTGCCGCACACTCTGCTACGAGACAGCACAACAAACTAGAAGGAGACGAGTACGCGCAATCGGTTGTGTGTTGCTCGCTTAGTGTGCCGCGCGCTGGAGCTCTCCTGTCTCTGACGCTCTGTCGTATGCACTCTCTCGGTGCTTGTCTCCGTGCTTTGCACTTGGCTTGATACTACGCATGATTGGAAAACTTTCGAATCAAACGACCCATCACTTGTCAACCCTTGACAAGCTTAACAACTTTGCCGAAAACACAAACTCTTCAATTAATTTATCAATTGATTTTTTTCTGTTTGGAGACAAGCGCAGTCCCTAGCACCGTGCATTACTCCCCGCGCCGTAGAGCTAGTGCTGCGATTGTCTCTCGCACAATTACGAAAGCTCTCACTCGTACGTCTCTTGTCTCTCGGCAAAACGGGAGACGAGCACTTGCGATTGTGTGAAGCACACGCTTTTTTCGCACCGCACGGTGCATGCCGCCAATCCCTGGACGTGTGTACCGAGACCCAGAGGGGGAGTCGATCTAAACCTCAGGCTGCTGGGCCAGCCAACGGCAGCCAACGAGGCGTGCACAAAAGGCCTCTTTTGTGTCCTCGAGTCCCAGGGTCGTTGAGGAGGTAATGGGGAGGTCTTCGGATTTATTTAGCGAGCTAGAATATGGGGATTAGTTTTTAAACCTTATATTACTTACTCCGAGGCACGAAAAGGGAATGCTGCGTCCAGCAGTAGCGGCGTGGGGTAGCCGGCAACCGGAGAGGGTATAGGTGCCGGTCTCGTAGCGGCGTTTCCGCCCGCGGAAAATCAGGAAGATAGAGCCGTCGCACAGAGGTCCAATTTTGAGAAAAGCTGGCAGAAACTCAATTTTTGAACATTTCTTATATGGGATACCGTATATTGAGCATTCATCCATAATACCAGGAGCACTAATTGGCATTTAAAAGAATTGGAAATATTGATTTTGTATCTTGTTACAGCACTGACTAGCTGCTGATGGAAAAAGTGCTGAATTTTTGATAAAGAACACAAACAAGTTCAACCACTACAAAAGTCTATTGATATAAGTAATACAATTGCTTTCAAAAGTTTTTCGTAAGTTCTTGTGTATATCAGACATCTGTAATGAATCAAGAGATCAAAATAGCGCTTTTGGCTTCAAAATTTACATTACATGTCATTAGTACGAGAAATTCTTACAGTTCGACTTCAAACTGTCTTACAAATCGCTCCCCTCTACTCCCCGCGGGGATATTCCGTTCAAATCGGCACCAACATTTCAAAAGGGCGTAACTGCTTTTTGAAATAGTGCCTTCTCTCAAAGCTGTGGATCGTATGTTCAATCTTTTGGACAATCTATAAGCACTAAAAGAAAGCTAAAATCCCCCTCTTTCTGATAGTGGGGATGGATTTCATGGGAAATATGAAATACGATCCACAGCTTCAAAAAAGGCACTGTTTTGAAATGCAGTTACGCCCTTTTGAAATGTAGGTGCCGAAATGCTCGTTTATGTATGCAGAATCGGTTAATGAAAAATGCAACTGCAAAGAGCTGCCAAAACAATAGCGCCATGATGATATGTGTATAGTAAAACTGTATGAAAAACATCAATTTTGATCGGATTTTGGTCGAATAAACCGACAAAAAATGAAAACGCCTTTAAAATGAAATTGAGCACTAAATCATGTTCCAATACATTTATATAGGCTAAAACTAGCAAACTACTATGATTTGGCAATTTTTGCCAGATATTTTCAAATCTGGACCACTGTGCGTCGCAAGCCTAGTTTTAGCGTCAAAGCCAAAATGTCCACGAAACTGGTTCCTCCAGGGCACATTCCGGTGGCCACGGTTTGGCCAGGGAGGTCACTGATCATTTTCATGGTTACCAAGATGATGGATATGAAAAATCATGAAGATAGAGCCGTCGCATGCCTAGTTTTGGTGTCATGGTCAAAATGTCCTCGAAACAGGTTCCTCCAGGGCACATTCCATTGGCCACGGGTTGGCCAGGGATGTTACTGGTCATTTTCATGGTTATTAAAATAATGGATATGGAAAATCATGAAGATAAAGCCGTCGCATACCTTGTTTTGGTGTCATGGTCAAAATGTCCTCGTAACAGGTTCCTCCAGGGCACATTCCAGTGGCCACGGGTTAGCCAGGTCACTGGTCATTTTCATGGTTACTAAGATGATGTTGTTGGGCGGTAGGGTTTGGTTGATTTTGTGAAGAATTTATTGAGTAATTACAAAATACCTGATGGAAAAAGTTACATTAGAATGTGTTTATAACTGGATTATTTTGGTCCTTACTGTAGTCTTACTACTGCTCAACAGAAGTTGTTAACACTTGGTGTTGATAACACCCGATTACGGTCCACTATTCGCAGTTTTTACTGTATGATCTATTAATGAGTGCGATAAAGCTAAATATGATGCGGCTGAACATGAAAATAGGACCTCTTACCCTAAACTGCCTTAATCGAATTCAGACGGAACTCAATAGCCTACTACTGATGATATATATCATGGAATTCATGCTGTAGGTTTATGAACGATCAATTAGTTAATGGAAAGTATTTCATTCATAGTCTTACCATTCTTAGGTTCAAATTAACAGATAAAGGTCTAATTCAACGGCATATGCCTTCTAATTATCGTGTCCAGCTAATCCAAGGGACACTTTTTTCAACTATGCTGTAATATGTGGCGTATGATTAGCACAATATTTACACATTATTGCATTAATTTTCCCATTACCTGGACTACATTAACAACACTAGATAAGTGCAAAAATATTCAAGCTATCGTAGTCCAAATTCATTTAAGATCTTCAACTTAAATTCATAGGTTTTTATCACAAGCTGACACAGTCATTACCGAGCGAACGTAATTTCTTCGATCTATTGTCATTTAGACACATTGTAGGTACGGTGTGTACTTCTCTGCTTGCGATCGATCCTTTCCGTAGGTACTGGGTGTGGCAAATCATCCGTAGGTGGAGTGGGGCATATGGTGTCTGACGGGCGCTGATGTAGCGTACCCAACACTCCCCCCCGAATGCGGTCATTGAAGTCTGCATTGATTCTAACGCCTACATCAAGCACGGCGAGCTTCACTGCGGGTCGTTCATAAATTCCTTGCGAAGTCTGAACGGTGGCACTCCTTACTTGATTATCTGGTCCTTGTTTGACGCCAATAACGCGGCCTTTCGGCCAGGTATTCCGTGGAAGTTTTGGGTCTACGATGATAACCAGATCGTTGACTCTAATCGGTTCCACATCTGTGAACCATTTCGTGCGTCGGGTAATATACGGCAAGTAATCTCGTAGCCATTGCCTCCAAAACTGGTTGGCCAGGCTCTGCGAAACTTTCCAAGAATTTTTCAACAATTCTGAACTGTCGCTGAAAGGCACCCACGGTCGCAAACCATTGCTGGAACCCAGTAAAAAATGGTTTGGGGTTAATACTGGCGACTGGTCGTCGTCCAACGGTAGATTGGTCATCGTGCGTGAATTGATCACATTCTCGACCTCCGTCAACATGTTTTCCAGAACTTCATGTGACATCGTCCTGCTCGGTTTTAGTTTAGCAAGGTTCTGCTTCACGATACGCACGAGGCGCTCCCATGCGCCGCCCATATGCGGCGAAGCCGGTGGGATGAATTTCCAGGACGTATGAGAAGTTGTAAACTCAGTTTCGAACCTCACTCGGTCCAGATTCTCCATAGCTTCCTCTAATTCTTTGCTAGCGCCTTGAAAATTTGTCCCGTGATCACTATAAATAACTGCCGGAACACCTCTCCTGGCCATGACGTTCCTGAGGGCCATTATACATGAATCGGTAGTCATAGAGTGAACCATTTGCAAGTGAACGGCTCGAGTGGTGAGGCAGGTGGCCAGAAGCACCCATCGCTTTTCTAGACGACGTCCCAGAATGATCACATAGGGACCGAAGTAGTCCACTCCCATGTACGTGAACGGACGAGCGTAAGCAGCTAATCGAGGTAAGGGTAAGTCCCCCATGGCTGGCGGTTCTGGCCGCGCAGAGTCGTTCTTGCACTGCTGGCAGTCTCGCTGGACCTTGTTATATGTAGCCTTCAGTTGGGGAATACTAAACTTTTGTCGCAGTTCGTTGATGGTGACATTATGGTTTTGGTGATGGTATTTCCTGTGATAATGGGACACAACTAGACTAGTGACGTGATGAGCCTTCGGAAGGGGAATGGGGTTGACAGTCTCCTGATTGATGAACCGACACTCTCCGGTTCTACCACGTACGCGTAGCAGATCATCTTTATCGAGGAACGGACAAAGGTTGTGTATTGAGCTGCTCTTTGGAATGACAAGCTTGGAGTTTTCTGACATTCTCCTGTCTAACAAAACTGCTACTTCATCGGCGAAGACACTCCGTTGAGCAAGTCGATAGAAATAGTTTTCAGCTTCAGCCAGCTCCGATGACGTCAAAGGCCCAAAGCTCCTCTCCTGTTCGGAAATCCTTGTATTTTTGACAAAACGGAACACGTAGGCCATACGGCGTAGCAGTTCGGTCCATTTGGAGAATCTATGAGGATCGATGATTGCTTCAGATGACATAAGATGCACAAGCAGATGAGGACGTAATTCTTCTACAGTTGTTCCAGAAGTTTGATGCTTGACGGGCCATTCTGCTTCCGGTTTGCTTAAAAAATCCGGCCCGTTCAGCCACCGGCTGGATCCACTCATGTCTGGAACTCGTTTCCATTTGGTTCCTTCATCTGCGACGTTTTGTTTCGTTTGTATCCATTGCCACTCTCTAACATCAGATGTTTCCAATATTTCGCTTACACGAAACGCGACGAATTGGCTGTATCGCCGATGGTCAGATTGAATCCAACTGATAACGTCCGTTGAATCAGTCCAAAAGAAACGCCGGTTTACCTTGATAGTGAGAGATTGCTGTATGGTGTTCGCTAATCTTACTCCGATGACGCTGGCCTGAAGCTCTGAGCGTGGGATCGATAGGAACTTGATCGGTGCAACACGAGTTTTCGATCCCACTAACGCTGTTTCGATTGTTTGTCTCTCCTGAAATCGAAGATAAGCCACTGCTGCAAATCCCGTCTCGCTAGCGTCAACAAAAACGTGCAACTGTACTTCGTTTGAGCTTTCGATCGATGTAGTGGTCCTGAAGCATCGCGGTATTTCTACCTTCGCCACCTCTGGAAGAACGTTGAGCCACTCCATCCACATTCCGAACTGCTTTTCTTCGATTAACTCATCCCACCCGACAGAAGTACGCCAGATTTCTTGCAGTACTCCTTTCAGGTACATCAAAAAATGACCGATAAGCCCCAAGGGGTCAAAGATCATCATCAGGGTTCGTAGAACTTCGCGTTTCGTGGGCCTTCGTTGTCCAGACATCAGTTCCGGGTCATACCGTGGTGAAATCTTGAAGAAGAAACAATCGGTGGCCGTATTCCACCACATGCCCAATACTTTTTCGGTTATCACACCATCTTCCAGGTTAAGGCTTTTCTCCTTCGTTAGTGGCTCTTCTAGCGCTTGCAAAACTTGCGGACAATTCGAGATCCAGTTTCTCATCTCGAAGCCGGCTTCAGCATGGATCTTCTTGACGTTTCTTGCCACGTCAATCGCTTCTTGTTCAGTTTCAGTACTCATAAGCATATCGTCAACGTAATGTTGGTCAACGATAGCATGGACAACCGCAGGATGCTCCTTGGCGAACCGCTGAGCGTTGGTGTTTTTCACATATTGCGCAATGGTTGGGGCACATGACACTCCAAATGGCAACACCAACATCGTGTACACACTAGGGTTTTCATCGTCTTCGCAGTCTTTCCAGAAAAAGCACAATCGAACATCCTGTTTCAATAGAATCTGCAGATACATCTCCCGAATGTCCCCGCAAACAGCAATTCGGAATTGTCGAAACTGTACGAGAACGGTGAGGAGGGACGTCAAGAGGTCCGGACCCTTGAGTAACAGCGAGTTGAGAGAAACGCCGTACGCAGCGGCAGCTGCATCCCACACCAGTCTTACCTTCCCCGGTTTATTGGGATTCGTTACTGGAAAAACAGGCAAATACCACTCCAAAGCCTTCCGTGTATTTAGTTCTGCCTCCGTTAACTTGCGCACGTATCCCTTATTCACATAATCAGTCATTTTCAATTGTATTGTTTCCGAAAACGTTTTGTCGCGTTTCATTCGTCGATCCAAACACTGCCATCTTCTGAAAGCCATCCCTGTGCTGTTTGGAAAGCGAACATCATCGTACTTCCAGAGCAACCCCGATTCATACCGGTCTTCCTTCCGGTTAGTTTGCTTTTCCAGAATCTCCATTGCTCGATCGTCCTCCGTAGACCGTAGGATCTTGCTGGGCTTCGCGATCCCGAGGCTGTCCAAAGCGAAGTATTCCTTCATGGCAGTGTGAAGATCGGCGTCCGAGACTCTGTTGCATTCGCATACTTCAATAGCATGCACGTTCACGTAGCTGATGTCTTGCTGTGTTCGCGAACAACTTCCATAGACGATCCATCCTAACCGAGTCTTGACCGCTATCGGTTCTCGGGGCTTTCCTTCACGTCCTTGCATTGCATGTCCCAATGTAGCATTGTCCAGGCCAATCAGGATTCGGGGACACACATTCGTGTATGATTCGATCGGCAATCCTTTCAAGTGCTTGAAACGTTGCAGCAGTTCGTCGAGCACTAAGGTCTGAGGTCGCAGTTGCAGATTTTGTATCGTGTGGACTTTGGTCATCCTATATGGCTGATCCGGTTTTCCCGTCGATGATATTCCCACATCAACAATTTGCGATTCAGCTTCCACTCTCTTGGTTCCTCCCGTCCACTTCAAGCACAACGATGTTCGAGGTCCTTTTACTCCTAGTTCCTCTGCTAAACTGTCCTCCAGTAGCGTTAGTTCTGAGCCATCGTCAATGAACGCGTATGTCTGAATAACATTCGATGGACCATGCAGCTGCACCGGAACAATACGGAATAAAACTTCACTGGTTTGAACCTGATGAACGTTGCAGCTTCCGGTGGTACTCGGCGATGCTCGGTCTGATTGCACCTTTTCTGTATCTTGCAACTTATTATGCAGTAGCGGATGATGCAAAAACGTACAGCCGTTGACTTCGCAAGGTTTCTGTTGCCTACAGGATCCATTGTGCCTTCGTAAGCATTTACGGCACAGTTTTGCGTCGCGAACAACGGCCCACTTCGCATCCAGGCTCAATTCTCCAAATCGTTTGCATTTGACGATTGACGGGCATCTACCTTTGCACACGACGCAATCCTGTACAGTTACTGAAGATAGTCCTTGTATTGTGGGTTCGCTTCGCATTTCTCCTGAGTGTTCAGTTTCAGCGTGAATATTCACAAATCCATCTTTCGTCCCACGGCCTCTGCTTCCGCCAACCGAAGTCTGCATTACCGCGCTAGCATCCTCAGCAATCGAATACAGCCATCCACTGAAATCCAATAGATTGGGTGATGGGATATTTCTGGAATGCTTCGCCCAATCCAACTTCAGTCCAGGAGGTAGACGATCCACCAGTTCAAATTTCAAGGAGGCGTTATATACGAAATCCTCGATTCCGCATGCTTCAATTGTGGCCACCAGATTTTCGACTGTTAGTGCGAAGTTTACCACTGTATCGAGCCGCTCGACTTGCGGTGACGGCAATGACCGGACTTTCCGGATTGCCGATTGCACGATGGCTTCCGGTCTCCCATACAACATCTTCAAGGTGGAAATTACACTGTTAACGTTGGAAGGATGTAGCAGTCGGCATCGCACTGCTTCAAGAGCTTTTCCCCTCAGGCATTTTCGGAGTCTAAGCATATTCTCCTCATTGGAAAACCCACACATCTGCGTAGAGGAGTTATACATGGAGAAAAATAACGGCCAATCCTCTGGATTTCCATAGAACTCCGGTAATTCTTTGGATACGGCTTGGCGGGCTGCCAACTGACTTCGGTTGAGTATGCAAACGTTGTCTTCCACGTCTCGAAGATTGGATTCCTGGTGTCTGGGTGCTGGGTCTAATTGAGGCACTTGATAGCCCCCAGTGACTGGCTGAAATTGTTATATTGGGGCCGATGGGTGTCCTCGTCGCGTGTATTGAACTACAGGAACTGGACCTGCACGTTGAGTTGTAGACTGATTATCAAGGGGCTGACGAAACTGGACTGCTGTACCAGGTTGACGGTACCGGTGAAGGAATTCTACGTTCGATGATGGATGACGAAACGTAGTTTGCGGTATCTGCGTCGAAGGTTGGTAAAACATACTTTGCGATACGGGAACCGATTCTCGGAGTAAATCGTTGTTTCGACTCTGCTGACGAGGTGTCGATCGCTGATTGGGATTGAACTGTGGTAGCGTCGAACGTGGTTCGACGAATTCTGCATACACAGGTCGTTCATTCAGACCAGGTCGTTGATCTTGTACTTCGGGTCCGTCTCCTACGACTAAACCGGAATCCTCACCACATTTGCTGGTGTTTACCAACCATCCTTGGATCTTGGACATTTCCATCGATCTTACATCCTCTTCGCTAACCACAGTTTCGCAGTCATCTTCCTCTTCGTCTAGTATTCTGTATTTTTCTTCCAAAAACCGTTGCTCCAATTGCTTCTGCTCTTCCAGCATCTGTAGCCGTAAGGCGACTTTTCGTTGATTGCTGCGATTGCTGCTTGCCTTACCGATAGACTTCCGCAAGTTCTCCGGCCTTAGGGGTGGGTCTACAGGAACAGTTTTCAGTAGATCGGTACCACGCTGCTCGATCTCGGGAATACCACACGCTGGACAAACCCAACTTTGATCCGCAATTCCTCCAGTTACTTCCACACATGAGAAGTGATACCACAAATCACAAGTATCGCACTGTACCATACTGCTCGTATCTCGTTCATTACACATTTCACAGTGACTGAACTGTGTTATTCGAACGCGAAGATTAGGATTCTGTATATATCCGTATTTACAGACCGGACTGGATTATTCGTAACAGTATAACTAGCTCCTTCCTTACGCTTGGTCCCTAACTGTTGGCCCTTCGTAATATGATTATCATCATCTGTTACCTGGGGAGGAGGAGGGGAAGACACTCCTGTTACCACTGCTGCGTTGCCCTGGGCACTCGCCACCGACCGCGCCGGCTCATTCGCTTCGCGTCCTGCGTTGTTCACGATGGCCAGGTTGCTGAATTCGGTGACCACAGCGTCGTTGGATAAAGAAATCCCATGGTCCTCGGGTGCGCTACGACTGGCGCCAGCTGAGAAGAGGCGATTCACTGCTCCTACGTCGGAGCTTAATCCGGATCCAGTCGGAGAGGCCTTTCTCGACATACCGTACAGTATTTTGTAAGATGTTGGGCGGTAGGGTTTGGTTGATTTTGTGAAGAATTTATTGAGTAATTACAAAATACCTGATGGAAAAAGTTACATTAGAATGTGTTTATAACTGGATTATTTTGGTCCTTACTGTAGTCTTACTACCGCTCAACAGAAGTTGTTAACACTTGGTGTTGATAACACCCGATTACGGTCCACTATTCGCAGTTTTTACTGTATGATCTATTAATGAGTGTGATAAAGCTAAATATGATGCGGCTGAACATGAAAATAGGACCTCTTACCCTAAACTGCCTTAATCGAATTCAGACGGAACTCAATAGCCTACTACTGATGATATATATCATGGAATTCATGCTGTAGGTTTATGAACGATCAATTAGTTAATGGAAAGTATTTCATTCATAGTCTTACCATTCTTAGGTTCAAATTAACAGATAAAGGTCTAATTCAACGGCATATGCCTTCTAATTATCGTGTCCAGCTAATCCAAGGGACACTTTTTTCAACTATGCTGTAATATGTGGCGTATGATTAGCACAATATTTACACATTATTGCATTAATTTTCCCATTACCTGGACTACATTAACAACACTAGATAAGTGCAAAAATATTCAAGCTATCGTAGTCCAAATTCATTTAAGATCTTCAACTTAAATTCATAGGTTTTTATCACAAGCTGACACAGTCATTACCGAGCGAACGTAATTTCTTCGATCTATTGTCATTTAGACACATTGTAGGTACGGTGTGTACTTCTCTGCTTGCGATCGATCCTTTCCGTAGGTACTGGGTGTGGCAAATCATCCGTAGGTGGAGTGGGGCATATGGTGTCTGACGGGCGCTGATGTAGCGTACCCAACAGATGTACATGAAAAAACATGGAGATAGAGCCGTCGCATGCCTAGTTTTGGTGCCATAACTGAAATGTCCACGAAACAGGTTCCCGCGAGGGCCATTCCGACACCCGGGACAGGACCAGATCGTGTTGACCGGTTCCACATGTCCACTACCAGACGCGCATTATCCAGTTGGACATTTTTGCCGAAGACACCAACATTGTATCTAGTAAAGCATATAAACCTCAATTGAAAATGTTTGCCGTGTACTGAGTACACGACGCGACCGCTCGTGTAACGGTCTGGTTCAAAAAAAAAAGTTACAGCCGGTGTACTGAGTACACATTTAAAAAGTGAGGTTAGAATTACGTATTTTTCGAGTACTTTCCGTGCATTTTTTAATTTTTTTCTGCCTTACTAACAAGAAGAAGAGTGGATCTTGGAATAGGACCAACACCCGGTTCAATTTGGTGCGAATTTCGATTATTTTTTTGCATTTTTCTGAGACGCGTGTACTCAGTACACGCAAGCGACTGATGGTGGGTTAAACATATTTTTGGTATGCCACAAAAGTTCAGCCTATTGGACGCAGTGGCTTAATTTCCCCAACAAGGGAGGAAAAAAAAATCAAAAATGTAAAATTGATGATCAAATTAGGGAATATTTAAAATCAGAATTATATGTTGAAAGAGATTTAATTGATATTCGGCAAAAAGCATCGGAAAAGATAAAAATAGTTCAATCAAAGAATAAAAAAAAATAGCGATAAGAAATGTAAAATAAACAACACTTTCAATGTTGGTGAATTGATTTATATTCCAAACAGACCAGAGGTTGGTGTGTCTCGTAAGCTTCAAAAACAATTCAAAGGCCATTACCAAATTAAGAAAATTTTTCCTAATAATAGATTTGTTGTAGCAGATATTGATGGATTTCAATTAAATCAAGTTCCGTTCAGTTCGGTTTTTGATCCGTGTAATTTAAAACGTTGGACGCCCAATGATTTGTAACAATATGCTTCGGGTTGAAGTCTCATCAGGATGGCCGAGTTGTAGTAGCGTGAACATCTAGTATGTTGTTCATATCCGTTTCCGTTGTAGTAGGCTTAGGGAATAGACAGTTAGGAACACTGTTAGTCAATAAATTCATTCTGTTTCCAACCATCAACCAGACGACTTCTACACTATCGACAGCCACCCCAGGATGTATACGGTCGGCTATGCTATGCTATGCTATACTGTGGACCATTTTTTGGGAGGAAGTTATTGACGAACCGCTTTCAATTCAAACAATATGGTGTAAGTTTGAGATACTTTTGATATCCCAATACTATATACAATAGAGTTAATAAACTATAGAGGACGAATGTCGCTGCATCCCGGGTATCTATCTGTCAAACTGCATACTTTTTCGCTTTGACACTTATATACCCCCCTATCTTCGCCAGCAAGAGATGTTTCGGCGGCGACGCCAGCGACATTCTCCCTCTATAGTTAATTACCTCTATTCTATATACAAACAATATCATACACATGGAAACAAGATTTATATTTTTGGTCAATGTGAATTCTGAGTGAACGTAGGACACATACTTTGTTAATAGCAATTAATCGAACTAAACATGTAGTGATCTGCAGATCTTGCCCCTCGTAACACTTGGTGCACCTGTTTCCTTTGCTTACTCCTCGTTTCTCACATAGCCATTTTCTAAAAGCGCTTCTTAAACAATTCGATTGAGCTTTTTATTCTAAAAATAAATTGTTTCCATTACACAGTATATACACATACATATATTGGTTTAGAGACAAAACATCGAAAGACAAAACGTCGAATGCCAAATGGTTGAATGCCAAAACGTCGAAAGGGACAAAACTTCAAAAACGAGTGATCGGCCAAAGTTCATCTTCATTGCGGCCATCACCGCCGTTTTCTCTGTGGCCACTTTGGCTGGTTACCACGGCCACCGCTGCTCTGCGCTGCTTCTTGTGGTGGGCCACTACAAACTTCGCCACCGCCAGGTCACCTTTCTCGGCGCTTTCCTCGGCGGTCAACCCCGACGCTGCACTTCGAGTCGGCCCAGCCGATGTTCGCTGCTGCTGCCGCCGCTTTTCCCTGCGGCCACAGCCCGTTGTTGTCGATTCTCGCTGTGGGTGACGTCGTCCCTCTTGATGGCCAACGCCGCCCTTCCCTGCAACCAACGCCGCGGTTCCCTGCGGTCACCGTCACTCCACACAGCTCGTCACCGCGGTTGACGCCGCTCCTCGCTGCAACCAACGCTACCCTATACCAGTCCGGACGGGTTAGCCACCCTCACATGTAAGTCGTTGAATAAATGTATGTTCGCACCGTATGTTTCCAGTTTTAGGACCTCGCATTCCGAAGACTTCCCCGCGCCGAACGCCCTGAGACCCGGGATCAAAAGAGGTCGTGTTTGCCCACTCCAATCGCCTGCCGCGGCTTAGACCAGCAGACGGGAGCTTGTGCCTGTTCCCTTCAGGAACAGGGCGGTCCCGGGGCCCAAAAATTAGAGTCTTATAATGTTTTTATTTTTAGACTACACAAGCCATTAATAGCTTAAACAGGAACTAGTGTGAGAAGCAATATTTATAGTGTCTTAACGATTAGACTTAACTTGATGTCACGTGCAATCTTTGAAAAGGTATATTTTAAAATAATATATGCTGGTCGATACTTGACCATTGGTGGAAACTGGCGGAACCTTCGGCTGAAGGTGGCCTCGATGAGTGGCCTTGATGGATGGCCGATGAAATCGTCTCAATCGGCTGATTGAGACGGACACACTGCTACGTTTGCAGTTTGGCGGAATAATCTCGAACCTTTCGAAATATTGTATCCTTGCGAAACTTCAGGCCGATTGCTCTAATGGTTTGAGAGCGTAAGGTTACTGAAGTGGCTCAGATAAAATATTGTCGAAGAGGTGAAGTAAAACTTCTGAGATGAAAATTCAAAACCTAAGAGCTGGTTACTTGCATTAGAAGTCCTGGCTTTCTTAGAGGATTGAAATCCACCTTGGTAGAGGAGTCACTTCCCGAGGATGAGTTCTTTCACAGTGAAACGCACTATTTCGACTGACAAAAGATCATGTATTTCGTTGGTTCAAGTAGTGCTTATATACTAATTCTAAACCTAAAGGAATCACACATCGACACCTTATCATGCTTTCTTTCTGAATCACGTGATCAGCCTACGACTGCGTGGTGCAGTAGGGTCCTAACCTTATCAGTTGTTAGGTTGCGTATTCTCTTTTGGTTCGTTTATACAGGGCGACAGTCTACTGTGATGATTCATTGATTAAACTTGATAAGCTATTAGTGCATGGAAAGAGGCAGATAACTACGTCTATTTAATGTGTCGAAATCTATGATTTATGTAGAAATGCTAACTCTTCGCAATGGTTGCGAACATTCACCCCCCGCGCTTAAATCTAAAGCGTTATTGGATTGTGGGACATTAGACTCAAAGGGAAGTGGGGCCAACTTGGATACTGGTCGGCGATACAGACCAGCGGCAGTCTGGACATCAGCAACACGAATAGTGCAGTCAGCACCTGGATACACTGTCACAATTTTGCCTAATTTCCACGACTGGGGCGGCGTATTTTCTTCCTTTAACAAAACTACAACTCCTGGAGTAATGTTTTTTGAATGTTTGGTCCATTTTTGACGAGTTTGCAATGTGTTCAAATATTCATTTGACCAGCGTTTCCAAAAGTGGTCCCGTAATTTCTGTAGATGTTGCCAACGGGTCAACCGATTTTCTGGGACATCTTCCAAGGTAGGTTCAGGAATAGCAGTTAATTGACGACCTATGAGGAAATGCGCTGGTGTAATCACCTCGAGTTCAGTAGGATCAGTGGAGTGGGAAAAGAGAGGGCGTGAATTGAGGATAGCCTCAATCTGGGTCAACACAGTGTAGTATTCTTCGAATGTTAGGGAAGCATTGCGTAATATTTTCTTCAAGTGTGTTTTTGTGCTCTTCACTCCGGCTTCCCATAGTCCACCAAAGTTTGGAGCGCGAGGTGGAATGAATCTCCATATTATCTCCCGTGGTTGACAGAAATCATTCAACTTTCCTTGCATTTGATCCTTTTGAAACAACAGATATAAATCGTGTAGTTCAGTTCTAGCACCGGCGAAATTAGTTCCATTGTCTGAATGTATTTCTTCGACAAGACCGCGTCGGGCCACAAATCGATGGAGTGCTGCTATGAATGCTGCTGCAGTCAGATCCGATACGACTTCGAAATGTATTGCCTTTGTAGACAAACAGATGAATAGCGAGATATAGGCCTTGACCGGTACTGATTTTCTTCCTCCTCGACGAATAAAAATCGGCCCTGCAAAATCAACTCCTGTTCTGGAAAATGGAGCGGAAGGAACCACTCTGGCTTCGGGCAAGTTACCCATTGGTGGTTGAAGCAGTTTTGGGTTGGATCGGAAACAAATAATACAGGATCTCGTTACCTTACGTACTGTGTTTCTGGCGTTGAGGAGCCAAAACCGTTGTCTAATGAGGGATATTAAGCCGGACGGACCAACGTGTAAATTCTCCTCATGTAATGCTCTCACAAGGGACTCCGTTATAGGATTTTTGTTTGGAAGAATTAGTTGGTGTTTAGCATTGTATGATAATCGTGAATTTTGCAACCGACCTCCAACACGCAGAAGATCGTTATCTATGATGGGACAAAGGTTTGCAAGTCGACGAGTAGGTTGACCAGATTTCAGGGAATGGATATCTTCAAATAGTTCGGTTTGTTGGATATATCTGACGATGACTTCCAATGATTGTCTCATCTCAGGAATGGTGAGAAATTTTGAAATATTTCTTAGGGACCTAGGCAATTTAGTGTTCCTTATAAATCGCAAAATATATCCGACAATTCTTTGGAGTCGTCGGAAGGAACTAAATTTGGTCATAAATGGAAGAGTCTCGAGTCGAACGACAGGCGTAACAATCACAGTGGGCTTCCATTCTGGTAACTCGCAATCTGGAATAGGTTCAGGTTCTTCATTCTGGATCACATGGTTGCGGAGGAATGATGGTCCATTCCACCACAAATAGTTCACGGCAAGCTGTTGTGGTAGTTGGCCGCGGGATACCACATCAGCTGGATTCTCATCTGTTCGTACATACCTCCATTGGGCGTTTTGTGTCTGATTGTTAATCTCCATGATACGGTTGCGAACGAATAATTCTAGTTGAATGGGAGACTTTCTTAGCCACCCAAGGAAGATTTGGCTATCAGAATAATATGTGATTTGGTTGAAATTCATCTTGAGGGCAGGAACAACCTTTGAGGCTAATCGAGATAGCAATAGCGCAGCACAGAGCTCCATTCTTGGCATGGTTAGACCATTTATTGACGCTATTTTGGATTTACTGCATATCAACGTAGTTTTCACGATTTCATTTGATACTGCACGAATATAAATACACGCACCGTATGCCAGGTTGGACGCGTCGGCGAACCCATGAATTTCGTAATGAATAGCTGCATGTAGTGCCATATATCTTGGAATTCTGATTTGTTGGATTTGATGAAGTGAATCACGAAATATTTGCCATTCCGTAAGTAAATCACCTTCAAGTATATCGTCCCAATCTAACTTGCTTAACCATACCTGCTGCATTATAGCCTTGGCGTTCACTATTACGGGAGACACCAAACCAAAGGGATCGAAAAGCCTTGCAATTTCGGAAAGAACACGACGTTTGGTCGGAGGTTCTTGGTTTGATGAAAAACAATCAGGAACAAAGAGGAAAATGTCCTTTTTTGGATCCCATAGTAATCCTAGCGTTTTTATGGATTCGTTTATATCAGCATCTTCAAAGGTAAGGAATTTTTCTCTTTCCCCTTCTGGAACTGTTTCAATGATGGCTTCGTCGTTAGCACACCATTTGTGTATGGGAAAACCTCCGGAATGCAAAAGATGGGTCAGCTCCAATCGGGATTGAATAGCATCTTCGACGGTATCGGCACCAGAAAGGACATCATCAACGTAGAAATCCTCTTCCACAATTTTCGCCGCTACGGGATAGCGTTTTGTTTCATCGATGGCCAATTGCTTCAAAGTTCGCGTGGCTAGAAATGGTGCACTGGATGTCCCGTAGGTGACGGTTGTCATTTCTAGAACTTCCAGCGGATCGGTTGGTTCTTTTCGCCAGAAAATTCGTTGCAAGGATGTCTGGCTTGGGTCGATGCGGATTTGGCGATACATTTTGGAAATGTCTGCAGTAAAGGCATAGCGATGCCTACGAAATCTTAAAAGAATTGAAAAGAGGTCATCTTGGACTGTTGGACCAATCATCAATGTCTCGTTGAGGGAAACACCCGAGGATTTCGCTGAGGCATCAAACACAACTCTAAGCTTTGTTGTGGAACTTGATGGTTTGAGGACTGCGTGATGTGGTAGATAATAAGTTATCTTTCCTGGAGTGTCGTCAAGCTCATTCACTCGCTGGCAATGACCAAGTTGTTTGTATTCATCAATAAATTTGCCGTATAACTCCTTCATCTCGTATTTTTTCTTAAGTCTCTGTTCTAGCATAAAAAATCGACGGAGAGCAAGGGATCGATTGCTCTTTAGGTTAGATGCTGTGTCCTTCAAAGGTAGCTGGACGATGTAGCGACCGTTGATATCACGAGTAGTTGTTGAACAGTATTTGGATTCGCATTGCTGCTCTTCGTTAGATAGCAATGGAGATGATCCGACGGATTCCAGAAACCAAAACTTTTCCATGGTTTTATTCAGTGGTTCAAGAATGA
Organism: Aedes albopictus; assembly: GCF_035046485.1. Classification (NCBI taxonomy): domain Eukaryota; kingdom Metazoa; phylum Arthropoda; class Insecta; order Diptera; family Culicidae; genus Aedes; species Aedes albopictus. The sequence continues at coordinate 214,508,945 of NC_085138.1, forward strand.
CAGCATGGCACTGTTGTCGGTTGTAGATTAAATCCACGTTTTCGTCGTCCATAGCTCCAGCGACAACCCATCCTAGACGAGTTTCTTGAAGTATAGGAAGATCGTTGGAAATCTTCAGCTGATTTGGCATCAGTAGTTGGAAAAATAGCTTGATTCCTATCAAGAGATCTATTTCCCCTGGAATGTGGAACGTTGGATCTGCAAGTGGTAATCCGGGAGGAATTGACCAGAATTGCGTGTTGATTTTTCGAGATGGCATCACACCTGTGATCCGATCTGTAACGAGGCACTCTATTTGTGCATGATAATCGGAATGTATGGAACGTATTTCAGTTTTGGCCATATTGTTGAGAGTTGTCTTTTTTCCATTGGCCCCAATAATCTCAACCTTGGCAGGAATGTGTGGAAGCTTTAGCATTTGCAGAAGTCTTGCCGATATCAAGTGAGCCTGCGATCCACAATCCAAAAATGCTCGGCATGGATGAAATTTGCCATTACTATCCAGAATATTAACAACAGCCGTCATCAAAAGGCTATTATCAAGAGGAGCCTTACTTATTGAACAAGATGTTGTAATAGGTTTTTCTTCAGGAACTTTTGGGATTTGTCCAAGCTCTTGTTTGAATGGCACAGGTTTCGTATTCACAAAGGATGTTTTCTCAACATGTAAAAGTGTGTTATGTTGACCTTGGCATTTCTGGCAGGTTCTGGATGAACTACAGGAACTGACTGGATGACCTTTTTGTAGACAATTGTAGCACATTCGCAGCTCTCGAACCTTTGCTTGGCGTTGAGGAATGGACATGGCACGGAAAACCTCACATTTGAAATTGGAATGCATACCAGAACATATATCACAAATTGTCTCGGAACTTCTGGTAATAGCACATGATTTGGCTTGTGCGTTCTTCATTTGGTTGGCAGCATTCTTTACAGGGATATATGGCTTCATGATTGATGGAATTTTCGATGAACCTTCACAGCGTTCGAGGATGGCACACCGTTTCTTTAGAAATTCAATGGTGTCTTCGTAGGATGGAATTTCCTTATGCGGGATGGATGCTTCCCATTCTTTCCTGGTATCCTTATCTAATGCTCCAGACACAAGATTAACTACAAATCTCTCTCCGACTCCATCCAACTCGTTGTCGATAAGTGCTAACCCATCGACGTGCCGAGTCACTTCATCGATGAGTTCTCGTAGCTCTTTTTGATTTTCCCGGTTCAGACGACGGAGACTTAATAAACCTTGGATATGGATATCAACGATTACCCGTTTGTTCTCGAAACGGTCTTCGAGAATTTCCCAAGCGTGGGCGTAATTGTTGTTATTGAGAGTGCGTGCGTCGATAATGCCAGCAGCTGCTCCTACTAGAGAGCGTTCGAGATGGTACAGCTTGATGCAATCTGAGTCGGTGGAGGATCGCATCACATCCGAAAACATGGTTTTAAAGCGAGGCCAATTTTCTGGTTTGCCATCGAAAGTTGGAATTGGAGCCTTTAATGGCTGCTGCTGAACAATGATGCGAGGGCTTTCGTTGGTTTGCACTTGCGGTTGGACCACGGAACGGTCACGGCTTGCCTGTATTGCTCGTTCCAGCAACACATAGGTTTCATTGAATTGTGTTTCGAACACCAGGTATACTTGATCTTGCTCATCAATTCTCTCGGGAGGGCACACTGCCACCACATGATGATGGATGTTCAAGAACTCTTTGTAATGATTTTCCAGATTGTGGGAAAACATTTTCAATTGCGCGGAGTCATATTGAGCATTTGTCGCGTTAGCCTCCTCAATCGCTTTACGAATGCGCGTTATTTTGGCCTTGACTTGGCCACGTAGATGAACTGAGGTTTTCATATCCGACATCTTCTGTGCGGTATTTACTTCTTTCACTGGAGTATGTTCAATCGGCATTGGTAAAACACTTTTTTTACTTCAGATTTTAATGTACTTAATGTAGAAAGTTTGTTCCGATCGTTAGGTTATAGTTCTTGCACTTTGTAATGGGTCACTTTTACTGTTTTCTGGGGACACGTCTTTCCCTAATATTGTTCATTTGCTACAGCTTTGTAGCTGGACACAGAGATTACCACGAAATTTCTTTGATTTCCTTTCACTGATAATGTACTTCTTTACGACGATGCTTTCCTTTCTTGGGTGTTATCACGGTTTAGAGGTTTGATGGTACAATCGGCTGATTGTCACCAACTTGTTTCCGGAAGCAACGGTCTGGGAACGGAGTGGACCGATCATCCACCTACAATTGTGGATTTATGTCCTAACTATAGATGTAGCTGTGCAGAGGAATCCTTGTATTCCTCCTGGAATGTGGTTGGACTGGACTAACCCCTGTGGCTAGCAGCAACCTTTAGCGGATGGGTGTCTCCGCTCACACGGTTGTGGATCAGATATCCGGCTCGAAGGACCAAAAAATGGTCGATACTTGACCATTGGTGGAAACTGGCGGAACCTTCGGCTGAAGGTGGCCTCGATGAGTGGCCTTGATGGATGGCCGATGAAATCGTCTCAATCGGCTGATTGAGACGGACACACTGCTACGTTTGCAGTTTGGCGGAATAATCTCGAACCTTTCGAAATATTGTATCCTTGCGAAACTTCAGGCCGATTGCTCTAATGGTTTGAGAGCGTAAGGTTACTGAAGTGGCTCAGATAAAATATTGTCGAAGAGGTGAAGTAAAACTTCTGAGATGAAAATTCAAAACCTAAGAGCTGGTTACTTGCATTAGAAGTCCTGGCTTTCTTAGAGGATTGAAATCCACCTTGGTAGAGGAGTCACTTCCCGAGGATGAGTTCTTTCACAGTGAAACGCACTATTTCGACTGACAAAAGATCATGTATTTCGTTGGTTCAAGTAGTGCTTATATACTAATTCTAAACCTAAAGGAATCACACATCGACACCTTATCATGCTTTCTTTCTGAATCACGTGATCAGCCTACGACTGCGTGGTGCAGTAGGGTCCTAACCTTATCAGTTGTTAGGTTGCGTATTCTCTTTTGGTTCGTTTATACAGGGCGACAGTCTACTGTGATGATTCATTGATTAAACTTGATAAGCTATTAGTGCATGGAAAGAGGCAGATAACTACGTCTATTTAATGTGTCGAAATCTATGATTTATGTAGAAATGCTAACTCTTCGCAATGGTTGCGAACATATGCTATGCCACTTGTCATTTTTGCGACATAGATACAGAAGACTTGGAACATTTGTTATGCTGTTGTCCGGCAATTGCTATTAAAAGAATTAGGTTCTTCGACAAGGGGCTAATAGAACCCCTTGATGTCCAAAGAACAAACTCCAATACGGTGGTACAGTTTATCTAAGCTGTGTCACCATGTTGGGATCAAACGCCAACAAGGAATAAAAAACTTAAAAAAATGCCACCTTTGGATGGCTGATGGAAACTATAAGGCATCCTATCGAGATGAAATTTTTGCAGTTGATATTGGTCGAATATAAATCTACCCAACCATGCTGTTGAAGCTATACGTATTGCATATATAAAGCGCATATATTGACAAACCTTGCTCTACATTAACCATTAAAGTTGAAATAAAGTGGCAAGTGGCGCCACTATTGCTGACTTACGATTATACTGGTATAATCGTAACTCAACAATAGTTGCGCCACTTCCCACTTCAATTCAACTTTATTGGTTTATATAGACAGAGTAATGCATATCAATATATGTACGTTATTTATGCAATACGTACAGCTTAAAGAGCGTGGTTACTTGGGTAGGTTTGTTTTAGTCCAATCGTAATAAACATGCGGGGATTTGATGCCAAAGAAGCAAAATAGAACAAACCATTCTAGAGATGGCGTGACAGTTTTTTATTATGACATTTTGACAATATTTATCTTTTTCTCTTTGGCTGTATATCGGTTCCTGAGGAATTATAGTTTTATGAAACGAAAAGTCCATAAACTAGATGTGGACCTGAAACATAATCGCTCAAGAGAGTTCAGTTCAGTACATTTTTCCTTGTCCGCAATTGTAAAGAAATGTTGCATGGGAAACTTTTGATTTGAAGTTTTTTTACAACTCCTGACAAAATGCGGCAAAAAAAGCTACGCATGCTCTTTTTAATCAAATCCTTTCCTGAATTTTACACGCATCGGGATAGACTAAGAAATGCTTTGCGTTTACCTTACCTATCATTATAAGTTTCAATAACAAATTTTACCAGTTATTCACTCTATTTCTATTCATTTTAAATCAAAGTAGGCGCAAATCAAAGTAGGCTGTGTTTTCTTGGTATATTACTATTAATCATTTATTTTTAGCATAATTGTTTTTTTTGCTTGCCTTGCGCCACAAATCCTTAATAGCAACAAAAGGAACAGTCGCAAGAATTTCAACCAAAATTCCTTTTAATTCAATCGGAAAATGTTGTTCGGGATCCCTCGGTGGTTTTTTTTTTTTGGGAACACGTTAAATGAAAGCTAGAAGTTCATATTTTCGTAAACCGGCGGATTTGGCGATGCCTATTTTTTTGTGATAAACCTTCACCATATACACTCCGTGTGTTTTTTTTCCGAAGGATTCGTTACTTCCAAATTTTCTTCATCAACTGTCTCGATTATATCTCTCATGGAGAATGATATACACGGTGTTCAATAAGTTCGGATACACCATATAGCTTGAATTAATTTCACATCTGTAATTCAGAATTTCAAATTAAATGTAAAATTTAAAGGTCATATACCACTGATCAAATACAGCGTATGGTTTTGAATAAGGTTTTTTTTCTATTTTTTTATAAGCCTTAGATGTATCTAATCACCAAAAATCGATTGAGGGTTTCAGCAAAATTTTGTTGAATTTTGCCGAGCTGAAGGTTTCAGCAAAAAAATTGCTGAAATTCAGCAAAATTTTGCTAATTTGTTCAGTAAACTCTGCTAATCATCAGTATCGTTTTGCTGAAATTCAGCAAACGTTGCTGAAAGCACATCAAAAAAAAATCGCTGGACCCTTCAGCTCGGCAAGATTTAGCAAAATATTGCTGAAAGCGTTTGTTGTGTAAGGTTTGTTAGCTCCGGCACGCTAGAATAATTTTCGAAAAGTTGCTCATGCTACAGCAGTCTAAAACGTTGAATTTTGAGATTACACCTCACTAAACACCTCACTATATAATATAGTTTATAATTACTATATTAACACTCCCACTGCCATGCTATAAATCACTTACACCAACCGCCATGCCTCAAAACAGTGGGAACGGTATTTTTCAACTGCTAATATCTCAGCCGTTTTTTAACCGATTTGCAAAATTTTTGATGCTATGAATTTTCCCAGCCTTCTAGATGAATATAAAATTTTCAAACTATGGATTTGACCAAAGTTCTGTTTTTGAGTACTCAAAAACTCGGAGCAAGTACCTTAAAAATGCTGTTTTCCTGGAGCCATTCCGAATGAAAATTAGTTTCCACGCTTATTTTAATGTTGAATTGCCCATATTAATAAAGCAAAATTATTGCAAAGAAATATATGGAGATACTCATTATTTAAGACTATAAAATCTTCACAAAATTACGTATAATACAGAAAATTTGTATATTCGATTTGAACTTTGTATTCATCGCGACAACCCTTGTGTTTTATTGCTTGAAACCAGTCAAGTGCACATGGGAAATCTTTTTCCAAACGATTGTGAAAAGTATAAATCTCAGAAACTACAAAAGTTTCATAAAATCACGTATAATACAGCAAATTTTTATTTTCAGTTATTATTATTATTATTGGGTCTTTATTATGGGGATTTTCAGCCCATCACGTTCATCGCGACAATCCCCATGTTATATTGCTTGAAAACAATCACGTGTACATAAGAATACATTTACAGATAAATAAGGACAAGTGTTAATCATAAAAACTACAAAATCTTCACAGAATTACGTATAATACAGAAAATTTGTATATTCGGTTTGAACTTTACATTCATTGCGACAACCCCTGTGTTTTATTGCTTGAAAACAATCACGTGTACATGAGAAAACTTTTTCAGAACGATTGTGAAAAGTGTGTATTTTATTAACTACAACATTTTCACAAAATCACGTATAATACAGGAAATTTGTCTTTTCTGTTTGAACTTCACGTCCATCGCGACAACCCTTGTATTTATTGCTTGAAAACAATCACGTTTGCATGAGAAAGCTTTTTCCAAACGATTTTGAAAAGTGTGAATCTTAGAAACTACAAAAGTTTCATAAAATCACGTATAATACAGGAAATTTTTATTCTCAGTTTGAACTTTACGTTCATCGCGACAATCAATCCTTGTGTTTTATTGCTTGAAACCAATCACGCGCACATAGCAAAACTTTTTCAAAGCATTTGTGAGAAGTGTGAATCATCAAAACTACAAAATCTTCACAAAATTACTTATAATACAGAAATGTTGTATATTCGGTTCGAACTTTACATTCATCGTGACAATCCTTGTGTTATATTGTTTCAAAACAATCACGTGTATATAAGAATAAATTTACAGATCATTGGAAACATGGATTCCTACAATTTTTTTCTTCTAGGCATTCCTACAGAAATTGTTTCAAGAATTGATGAGAAAACTTTCCTGGAATTTCCTAAGTAATTCCTCGGACCTGGGATCAAATCCCACTAACGAAAAAAACACACAAAATGTGAGTTATTCCTTCGGAAGGGAAATAAAAAGTGGGTCCCAAGATGAACTAGCCAAGGGCTAAAAATCTCGTTAATAAAGAAAATAATTCCTCATGGGATAGCTTACGAGATTCCTCATTGGATTTCTTCAGAAATTCATCCTGAGATTATTTCTTCTGTGTTTATTTCAGGAACAACTCCAGGAACAATTTAAAAAATTCCTCCAAGAATTCTCCAGGAACTCTTTTAGGAATTTCTTTAGGACTTTCAGGAATTCCTCCAGGAATTAATCTAGTACTTTCTCCAGGAACTTTTTATGGATTCCCTTAGGAATGCCTCTTGGAATTGCTTCCAGGATTCATCCTGGGATTTATACAGGAACGCCTGCAGGGATTCCTTCAGGAACTGCTACAGGGATTCATCCAAAAGTTCATCCACTCTTTCTAGAATTACTTCAGGATTTCTCCAAGAATTCCATCTATGATTTATTCAGGAACTTATCATGGGAATCCTCCACGAATTTGTTCAGGAATTCCTCTAAGAATTCTTCCAGTGATTTCTCTGGGGATTATTGCAGGGATTTCTCTAAAAACTCCTCCAAAGAATCCTTCTGAAATGCCTCTAATTTTTGTATCATATTTCTCTAGGAATTCCTTCAGAAATGCTTCCAGGAATTCTTCTAGAGATTCCTCCAGGAGTTTCTCCAGAGATTCCTCAGGATATCCCTACAGGCTTTCCTCTAGGGTATCTTCCAGAAACTCCTCCAGGAATTTCTCCACGGCTTCACTCGGGAATTCCTTCTGTGATTCTTTCTGGAACAACTTATTATAAAAATTCCCCCAGTAACTCTTCTTAGGATTCCTTCAGGAATTTCTCCTGGTATTCTTTAAGGAACTCCTCCAGGTATAAATTCAGTACTTCCTTCAGAAACTGTTTAGGGATTCCCTTGGGAATTCCTTGGGATTCTTAAGGAATTCCTCTAGGGTTTTCTTCAGGAACTGCTATATGGATTAATCCAAGAATTCCATCAGGAGTTTCCCTAGGAATTGCTTCAGGATTTTTTCCAGGAATTCTTCAAGGGATTCCTCCAAGAGTTTTTCCAGATACTCCTTCAGGAATTCCTCCAAAGATATCTCCAGGAATTTATTCAAGGGTTCCTCCAAGAATTCCACTACGAATTCTCCTCGTCATTCTTCCAGGAATTTATTCAGGGATTTTCCAGGGATTCCAACTTGGATTCATGGAGAAAATTTTCCAGGATTCTTTTCAGCCCCAGGAATCCCTCCTGATATTCCTCCAGGAATTCATGCAGGCATTCCTCAAATATAGGAAATTTCTTCAGGGATTCCTCCAGAAAATTCACCAGGAATTGATCTAGAAACTCCTCCATAAATTCTGTCATAAATTCATCCAAGAATTTCTCTAGGAAATCCTTCAGGGATCCCTTCAAAAATTCTTCAAGGATTATCTCTAGGAAGACCTTTGAAATTTTTCCAGGAATTCCTTCAGGAATTCTTCCAGATTTTCCTCCAGCAATTGCTGCAGCGATTCCTTCAGGAATTCTGCAAAGAGAATTCATCCAGAAACTTCTTCGGTGATTCCTGCACGAATTTCTCCAAGGATTCCTCCAGGGATTTTTCAAAAATTCTATTGAGAATTTCTTCATGAATTCCTCCAGAAATTCCTCTAGAAATTCTTCCAGGAACTTTTCAAGATTTTTACAAATTTTTACAAAAAAATCTCCCAGAGTTCCTTTAGAGATTCCTTCAGAAATTCATTCAATAATTGTTTCAATGATTCCTCTAGGAGATTCCTCCAGGTAATCTTCCAAATATTCCTCCAGAAATTCTTACAGAAATATTTCCAGGAATTCCTCTAGGATTTAGTCCAGGAATTGCTCCAGGAGCTCCTGCAGGAAAATCTCCAGGAAATGCCCCAGGAATTTCTTCAGGAATTGATACAAAAATTTCTCCTGGACATTCTTCAGAAATTATGTCAGCAATTTCTCCAGGAATTTCTCCTGAAAATCCTTCAGTAATTTCTTCAAAAATTCTTTCAGGAAATTCTCCAGGAACACCTTAAGGATTTTTTACGAATTCCTTCAGGCATTTCAACAGGAATTACTCCAAATATTGTTTCAAGAATTGTTTCAATGATTCCTCCTGGGATTTCTCCATGAATTTCTCCAGGGCGTTTCTCAAGAATTCCTCCAGGAAATCCTTCGAAGATTCCTCCAAGAAATACTTCATAGATTCATCCAGGAAATCGTTCAGAAATTCCTCTAAGAATCTTCTAGGGATTTTTTCAGAAATCCTTCCAGGATTTTTTCCAGGGATACTTTCAAGAATTCCTCTAGAAATTCCTCTAGGAGTTGCTTCAGGAATTCCTCCTGGGATTTCTCACAAATTTCTCTAAGGATTCCACTAGGCATTAGTTCAGTAATTCCTTCGAAAATTTCTCCAGGAATCCTTTCAGAAATTCCTCTAGAAAATCCTTCAGGAATTTCTCAAGGGATTTTTTCAGAAAAATAAATTTTCCAGATTTCCTTTAGAGATATCATCAAAAAATCATCCAGTAATTCTTTCAAGAATTTCTCTAGAGATTCATCCAGGAATTCCTTCAAGGATTCCTCCAACACTTCTCACAGGAATACTTCTAGGAATTCCTCCAGGCATTCCTTCAGGATTTTATCAAGGAATTTCTCCAAGAACTCCTCCAAAAATAACTCCAGGAATTTCTTCAGGAATTCTTCCAGGAAAAGCTCCTAGACATCTTGCAGATTTCAGATTTTTCCAGAGGTTCTTCCAGGAAATCCTTCTAAGATTGATGCAGGAAATCCTCCAGAAATTCCTCCAGGATTCTTCCAGGAAACCCTTCTGAAATTTCTCAAGGGATTTTTCTAGAAATTTCTCCTAAAATTTCTTCCAGAATTCCTCTGGATATTTCACCAGGAGTTGCTCCAATAGTTCCATCAGGTATTTATCCAGGAATTGTTACTGGGTCTCATCCAAGAATTCTTCAGGGGGTTACGCGCGGAATTCATTTAAAAGTTGCTCCATGCATTCCTTCAGGATTCTCTCTAGAGATTTTTTCAGGAATTGCTTCAGACCTTCCTCCAGAAATTCCTTCACGGATTACTCCAAGAATTTCTTCAGAGGTTCCTTCAGTAATTCCTCCAAGACTTTCTCTAGGAATTCCTTAAAAGATTTCGTTAAAAACTTTTCTAGGGATCCCTCCCAGAATTCCTTCAGGATTTTTTTTAAGAAATTACTCCAAGAAACCCTCATGAAATTTATCTAGAATTTCTTCTAGGAATTCCTCAAGAGATTCTTCACAAATTTCTCGAAGGACTCCTCTCAGAGTTTATCCAATAATTCCTCTTGATATACTTTAAGATAATACTCCAGGGATTCCTTCGGAAATTCTTACGGGATTTTTCCTGGAAGTCCTCCAGGGATTGCTCGTGGAATTCTTCCAGGGATTGCTCCAGGAATTCTACAAGTGATATCTTCAGAAAGTCCTCTCAGGTTCTTTTTAAAAATGTAGTAAGAAGTTCCTTCAGAAATTTCGGAAATTCTTCAGTCATCTTTTGCAGAGATGTACCCAAGAGTTTCTACAGGATTATTTAATTTTTTTTTATTATGTCAACAATTTCTGGAGGAATTTATGCAGCGAATAGTATTGGAAGATAATTTAATAAAGATGCTTACAAGAACCAGGAAATTATCCAAGGATTCTTTCAGTAGTCCCTCCAGCAGTTTCTTCAGAAGTTTACTCAGCGATTCCATTAGTAATTCTTTCAATAAACGAGACTATTAGTCCTCCAGGGAAACTTCCAAGCACCACACATGCCACAAAAAAGTCACGGCAGGGCAGGTTTTGGATTATGCAGAAGTCACAGTGACTTACTATAAACATCTAGATACTTACATGCTAAAATTGCTTTCATAGATTGTCACCTCTCTGCAGAGGACGCATGAGACATGGAGACAAAATAATGGTATACTAGAAGGGTGACAATGAGTATCGGTCCCCCGACCCGCATACTCGACCCGTAATAGAAACCAGGTTCGATAAAAGCGGAACCAGACTGTTCATTTATACGAGCCATCTCCAAACCAAAAGAATAGTTCCAATTTTACAAATAAAATGTAGTGATCAATGATAGTTTACTTACGTTTATTGGTGTACTTATTCCTATGATGTTAATCCTAAGGTTCTGTTGTGTGTGTGTTGGGGGTGTGGAGGAGTATCCCGCGGCGGCTGCATATCAAACGATTGTCCGGACAGATGGGGAGAAGACCACCGGCACACTGCCGGCAACCCCGCTGCTTCGCACGCCCTTGGCGTACCCACACCACGACACCACCACTCCAAACATGACTTCGTCATCCATCGTAATCTGCTGGATCACAGAAAGGCCTAAAGTAGGCATTGAATTGTAATATTAGTTTCACAACGGAAGAAATCTTCGGGAGGATATCTGGATCTTCCATGTTCACTAGGATCTTACCGATCTCAAAGAATTATAAGGCTCACTCCCAACTAGCCATCAGGCGCAATATCAGAGCCATCACAAATTACAACGCTCTATAGAAACAATCGAAACAAAATTAACCACACAGATCACAATAGATGTTCAATTGCACTTACGTCGGTCAGACTGCCTAACACGACTCGACTCACTACTGTTGTTTTTTTTTCAGAAAGCACAAAACTACACGGTCTGATTGACTTTAAACCGACAACTGATGGCTTTCTACAGGCATAATAGTAGTTTTGTCAGTTTCGATCGTGCAATTTCGGCGTGAGTTACTATCAAATAGAACTCATTTGAAATCGGTCTTCGTGGTACACGAGAGATGGATGTTAATCTCATATTAGAGAATGAGTGTGGTGAAGAAAGGGTTTCTGATACTAAAGCATTGATTTTATGGGGTCGTTTTGGGTGTGGAAAAAGTACATGTTCGGTGGTGTCAGGTGGATGTTTTTACAAAATATAAGCAGCTTGCGCCCAGCGGGGCATACTTCTGAGGCATGCGGCGCGATTGATCGACAATTAACAACGATCAATCCGAAGTAAATGTTCTGTTGTTACATGTTGTATTAGTGTGATGATTTGACAACGATAGCATTAACCAAAACTTTTATGTTGATTGGCGAGGCTGAGAGCACCATATAGCTCATTATGCGCGGGCAATGATTACTTATCACAGCTGAGCTAGAAGATCAGGTTACAAGATTTCTCCAGGGAATCCTTCAGGAATTCACCCAGGGAAGACTCTTTTGGAATTCTCTCATGAATTCATCCCGAAATTTCACTCAAAAATGCACAAGGAATTCCTCCAGGAAATTCTTCTCAAATTCTTCCAAACATTTCTTTTTGAATAAACTCTAGGATTTTTTAAATTCTTCTAAGGATCCTTCTGGAAATACGTTCATTGACATTTCTGTAGGATTATGCTCTGACATTAGTGCATGCATATATATAATACCACCCTTAGAAAGATTCCAGCAAGGATGTACTCGGAACAATTCAACTGAAGGTTATTTATAAATATTTATACAAAGATTTAGCCGCTACAAATGTTGTGTTTTCACCAAAAATAAAAAAAAAATCTGTATTTTACGTAATTTTGTGAAGATATTGTAGTTCTAATAGTTCCTCCTTCTCACAATTATTCTGAGAATGTATTCTTATGTACTTGATTATTTTCAAGCAAAAAAGCAATAAGGTTGTCACGATCAATGCTGAGCTCGAGCTTAAAATACATTTATCTTGCATTATACCAGTGATTTGCAACCAGAGGGGAAATCCCCCATAGCCTATGGCCTATGGCCCATAGGGGGGAATTTCGTTCTTTCATGCGGGGAATTGCCAATTCAAGAATATTATCTTATGATTTTATCTAAAAAACGAAGAAACAATTTTCAACATTGAATGTTCTCAGTGTATCGTGAATCATCGTCGTCAAAATGTAAGTGTACACTCTCAGAAAAAATCATGTAAATTTAAGTTTACTTGAATGCACATAAAAGGAGCGGCCCGTTTGACACTAATTTACGTCTTCTATCACAAATAAAGTCGAGCTAGCAATCGCTAGAGCCGAAGCGAGAGATAAAACATGTGTAAGTAAAATAATGAACTGGATTCGAACTCTGGTCCGCTGATTTAAAGGCACGTACTATACCTCTCGGCTGTATCACCGAGTTGTGAGGCAAACGATGAATGTAAAACTGTTTCTACCTATCTGGTCAGATAGGTTTGTTGACATCTTGTGCAACCAACTCGAACTTACATGATGGATGTAAAATTGAGTCAATGTTGCCGTTTAGTCATTAAATGTTTACGTACGTTGATGGTTTACGTCACGTGTAAATTCCTAATTTTTTAAGAGTGTATGAAAACAGTTATTTATGTAATGTTCTACTAATGTTCATGAAATTAAAAAATGTATATATGTTGAACAGGTGGGTTTGAGGTTAGGGAACCGCCACTGTACGTAATATCGTAAAGATTATACATTCAAAGTTTACAAACTTCTCAAAATTAATCTGGAAAGTATTCTCATGCACACTTAATTGTCTTCAAACAATAAACCCCAGGGGTTGTTACAATGATTCACAAACTGAAAAAAAAAACAAAAAAGATTTTGTAGTTTACTAAATTCAAACTTCTTACAATATCTCTGAAAAAGTATTATTATGTACACGTCATTATTTTCGAGCAATCAAACACAGGGGTTGTCGCCACGAACGTATAGGTAAAATCGAGAATTAAAATTCCCTGTATTTCACGCAATTTTTTGAAGATTTTGTAGTTTTCAAGAATCATACTTATCATGCGCATGTGATTGTTTAAAAAAATAATACACAGGGGTTGTCGCGATGAATGTTGAGTTCCAACCACAAATACAAACTTCCTTTATTATACATAAAATTGTGAAAACTGTGCAGTTTTTATGATTCATACTTCTCCCTATCGCTGTGGAAATGTGTTATTATGTATGTATGTGATTGTTTTGAAGCAATGAGAGACATGGATTGTTGCGACGGACGTGAAGTGTAAGACTAAAAATACAAATTTCCAGTATTTCACGAAATTTTGTGATTTTTTTTAGTTCCTCAGATTTACACATTTCACATTCGTTTTGAAAAAGTATTCTTATGCACATGCGATTGTTCTCAAGCAATAAAACACAGGGTTTGTTACGACAAATGTGAAGTTCAAACCGAATATACTTATTTTCTGTATTTTACATAATTTTGTGAAGATTTTGTATTTTTTACGATTCACACTTCTCACTTTCGCGTTGAAAAGTATTCCTATGTACACGTGATTGTTTTCAAGCAATAAAACACAAGGGTTGTCGCGATGAACACAAAGTTCAAATCGAATATACAAATTTCCAGTATTATACGCGATTTTGCGAAAATATTGTAGTTCCTAAGATACACACTTTTCACAATCGTTCTGAAAAAGTTTTCTCATGTACACGTGATTGTTTTCAAGCAATAAAACACAGAAGTTGTTGCGATGAATGTAAAGTTCAAACCGAATATACAAATTTTCTGTATTGTACGTAATTATGTGAAGATTTTGTAGTTTTTATGATTCACACTTGTCCCCATTGATCTGTAAATGTATTCTTATGTACACGTGATTGTTTTCAAGCAATATAACATGGGGTTGTCGCGATGAACGTAAACTTCAAACTGAAAATACGAATTTCCTGTATTATACGTGATTTTATGAAAATTTTGTAGTTTCTGAGATTCACACTTTTCACAATCGTTTGGAAAAAGATTTCTCATGTGCACGTGATTGGTTTCAAGCAATAAAACACAGGGGTTGTCGCGATGAATACCAAGTTCAAATCGAATATACAAATTTTCTGTATTATACGTAATTTTGTGAAGATTTTATAGTCTTAAATAATGAGTATCTCTATATATTTCTTTGCAATAATTTTGCTTTATTAATATGGGCAATTCAACATTAAAGTAAGCGTGGAAACTTATTTACATTCGGAATGGCTCCAGGAAAACAGCATTTTTAAGGTACTTGCTCCGAGTTTTTGAGTACTCAAAAACAGAACTTTGGTAAAATCCATAGTTTGAAAATTTTATATTCATCTAGAAGGCTGGGAAAATTCATAGCTTCAAATATTTTGCAAATCGGATGAAAAACGGCTGAGTTATATGAAGTTGAAATTACCGTTCCCACTGTTTGGGAGGCATGGCAGTGGGAGTGTTAATAGACAAGAGCTTTACACTGCTAGTGATGATATGAAGATAAATTTGCTAGTATAGTAAAAATGTGCTTGTTTCTATGTAAAAAGCATAAATATATTATATAAAGCAAATTTAAGTTGAAATTTGCCACAATTGGATTATAATCAAGTTTTTCAGTCTAAGATTAGACTACCGTAGCGTTATTCATGGATGGAATGTACTGCTCGAATTCACTATCAGCAGTGATCTCTTTTTTGCTAATGTATCATCCAAATAGCCATTGCAGCATCCGATCGTGTAGCCGATCGTTATCAGCCTTTATCTTTGCACCGATCTTCCCGCTTACCGATATAACCGATAGCAATCCGCATACCAGAGTTAGTTGCAAATAAACTTTCGATAGCGTCAAACAGAATATCGTCGCGTATATCCAATCGAGCGAAATAAAGTTACGTACTTATCATTCCCCAAAATCGAAGAACATCAATCCAAATTCGAATCCTACATAAAGTATGGTCCTTCGAGCCGGATGATTTGCTTTTGGGAATTGTGCTTGTGATTTTGTCGTCGTCGGGTCGGAGTGATCAAAAAGTGATTTCGTGAACAATCTGTGAACTGGACTGGTGACTGTGAACCCTGAGAACTATGCACACAACTGAACGAGAAAAGAAATTCCATATCGCACACGAACTGTGGCTAGTGCATGAACAAAGCCTGTGGTGTGCAACGTGGTCGCTGCTAACTAGTGGTTGGTGCTGACGGTCGCTGATTGAGTGTAATTAGATGCCACCTCGAAGCCAACGAAGAATCTTCCGATTGTGAAGCCGCTATTGAGAGTGAGGAAGTATTATTCCGTATAGCTATTGTCGTCCGATTTCGATAGCTTGGCTTGGGTTTCGTCGATCAGCGTGGCTTGGGCATCACCGCGTGGGGTGGCTTGGGTACATCGTCGAAGACTGTAAGTACTGAACTGCATGCTGCATGTGACCCGAACGTCAGGAAATACTATTTTGCTGAGTTTTCCTGTATCGCTGATTTTTTCGAAAATTTGTGCATGAACTGATTGGTTGAAAATCGTGGATTTTTTTGTAATTTTGGTTGAATTTGGTTCGCACGTGTGCAGGTGTAGCCTACTGCGATTGTTCTAGTGCTCATTATGGCTCCGAATTTAAGAAGGTTGGCGAAAGGAGAGCGATTCTGCCGAGATTCTTTGAGGAATTAAGCTCACTTGGTGGATAGCTATCAGGAGGATAGGGACAAGGACATGCTTGAGGGTTGGAAAGAGCGCCTCGAGGAGATTTTTGAGGATTATAAGGAAACCAGGTTGCAACTAGAAGTTTCGGAGGATTTCCAGAACACTCTGAAACAAGAGCTAGAAGCAAAGGCACTAAAGCAATCGCAAGCAGGAGTTGAAGTTGAATTACCATCGATAGAGCAAGTGAAACGCGATGCCCGTGCAACATTCGAATCCACGTACTTAAGACTGAAGGGTTTCATTTTATCCAAAATTCGCGCTAATGGTGACCCACCTAGGCAAGCCGCCCAGATTCAGGCTCCGGTTCAGCAGATTCGCGTCAAGCTACCGGAGATCAAGCTGCCAAATTTCGATGGCACTATTAAAGAATGGCCCTCATTCCGAGATTCGTTTCAATCGCTGATTGCCTCAAACCCGCAACTCAGCGACGTCGATAAGTTTTCGTCCCTCAAGAAGGAGGCGAAGCGTGTAGTGGAGGTGATAGAGGTAACCTCTGCTAACTATGCGGCAGCGTGGGATCTCCTTGAAAAGCGATATGAAAATAAATCTGGCGCTCGATTTGAATAGGTCGTATGTACATTTGTCGATATAAAATTCGATCAGTTTATTTTAGTTATTGTAGCAATAGGGAAGATATTTTGGAGACTTTTAATGATGGAACGGAAAACCTGTTTTGTTATGATTCTGCTGTATGTATCAACTTTGTTCAATTTCAACGGTTTTTGCTATAATAAGCGAATCCAACTGATCGAATTTTTAATCGACAAAAGCACATACGACCTTTTCAAATCGAGCTCCAGAAATACCTAATCGTAAAGTCGTACGTTGAAGCGTTTTTCTCTGCGGATCCAATAAAGCGGGAGTGCTACGAGTCTTTGAATCGCTTGATAGACACATCCGAGCGTAATTTGAAGATGCTGGAGAAGGCGGGAGAACAGCCGGAAAATTGGAGTACGTTGTTGGTTTTCATGCTCAGTTCTCGTCTGGATCCTGCAACTTTACGTCACTGGGAGACGCATAGAAAGTCGACAGCGGTTCCCACCTACACGGATCTCATCGATTTCCTACGCAGTCATAGTCTCGTCCTGCAATCTATCGACACTTCCAAAGGCCGTTCGTCCGAATCCTCTCGCTCTTCCACTAATCGTCCCCCCTCACAAGCAACCAAGCTGAACTTAGTGCATTCAGCTGTTACCGCTCAGAAATCCTGCCCCTTCTGTAAACAGGTTGCCCACTCACCCTACCAATGCGAAGTATTTCAAAAGATGACTCCTACACAGCGATTTGAAGCCACGAAGAAGAACGCTCTTTGCATCAACTGTCTGCCACCTTCGCATATCGTCAAGGCTTGCACGAGTGGAACCTGCAGAGTTTGCCAACAAAGGCATCACACGATGCTAAATACATCAGAAACCCGCCGCTCCTACCAAACAAATCCCTCAACCAACCATCAAACCATCAGATTCACAACCTTCGTCGTCGTCTTCAACTCCAAATCATCGCCAGAAATCCAAACCCAAGCCACCGCGGTCCCTGCCCCTCAAACCAGCCACTTCTCGATACCTTCCACCGAAGTCCAACACACCGTTCCAGCTCCTATTCTTCTTTCGACGGCTTTGGTGAAGGTTCATACCTCATCTAGCTCGAATCTGTGGGCTCGTGCGTTGCTGGAATCTGGATCGTAGCTG